>NC_092350.1:32669332-32975011 GCF_963676685.1 Mytilus edulis
ATTTGTTATATTTACCAGAAATCTACCCGGAAATATGTTTAATTATAGCAAATTGTGTAAAGATGTAAATATCATTGAAAATACACCAATGTCATGTAATTGCAGTAATTCCGAATACACTTATAGCTAAATTTCTCATGTCATAACAGGAGACCTTAACATTGTTCGCGACCGAGAGTTAAAATCATTCCTCAGTAAAGGACCTAGATATCGTCCCCAGTCAATTAATAATTGGAATGAGTATCGTAATATCATCCACGACTCACTTCGTACCTACTGTTTGAAATGGGTAAAACGGGAAAAAGCTGACAAAAAATCTTTGGACTCTTTTTTTAATTCAGTAATGAAGATAGCTGATATTCGAATACAACATTTTAAAGAACATTTTACTCCTAACAACAACCAGAAAAACCCTATTTCGCGTATCAAACATAAACTAAAAGAACTAGCCAAGGAATTTGTTTTGTTCCGGCTGATAAAGCTGCTAATAATATCATTATTGTTTGACGTAAATTTTATATTGAGGTTCTGCAAAAGGAAATCACGAATTCATCAACATTCCAACTGACTTCATTTTCAGAAAACGGCATCTGTAACAAACACAAACTTTTAGCTACTTCTTTACTACAAGCCGAACCAAATACAATGAAAGTCCCAACTATGTACTGGCTTCCGAAGCTACACAAAAAACCTTACAAATATAAATTTATTTCATCTTCAAGCCATTGTTCCACTACTAAATTGTCTATTTTATTTACTAGTACACTTGATACAATATTATATATTGTTGAAATAAGGCCTTCGAAAATAGTGGAATTAATTACCTTTGGAGTGTCAAAAACTCGTTGGAAGTACTTGATAAATTGCATGCATATATTGGTGACTTTGAATCTGTTAAAAGTTTTGATTTTTCTACACTATATACCACTTTGCCTCATATTCTCATTAAGAGAAAAATCACATCCCTAATTAACTGGGTATTTAAAAAGTCATAATGCGAGAACATATGTTCAAACTCTTTTAGGTCATTTTTTAGTAGCAATCAACAAAAGAACTATGTCAATTGGTCTTGCTTTGATTCTATATATGCGTTTGAATTTTTACTTGATAACATTTTTGTTCGCTTTGGAGATTCCGTATATCGTCAAGTTATATTTTGGCTATCAATAATGACGACGTCAGTATGTATACTAAAGACATTTATCCTGCTGAACTTACTTTAAGTAAAGCTAATACTAACAATGACCACTGTCCTTTCCTCGATCTTGATATCTATATCATTAATGGGAAGCTTAATACAAAAATTCATGATAAAAAAGATGATTTTTCATTTCCTATCGTTAATTATCCATTTTTAGATGGTGACGTTCCCTTGTCACCATCTTACGGTGTTTATATATCCCAACTTGTACGATTCGCTCGTGTATGTAACAACGTATTAGATTTTAGCGAGAGAAATTTATGTATTACTGAAAAATTATTACACCAGGGTTTTCGATATCACAAACTAGTCAAACATTTACTAATTTTATCATCGGTATAAGGAAATAATTCGTTAATATAACTGAACATGCAGACATCTTATACATCTAATCTTTTATGGTAATATTCTTTACAAAGCACACAAATGTCAGTATTCACCTCATATAGTTTCTATACTGTTGTCACGTCATTGAAGATTGCATATTTTGGCTTTAATATTGATTCACTTATAGGGTCTTTGCATCGGAACTAAACACATTTAATTAAAAAAAACCAGTTGTTGGCATGTCACGGGTTATGTTCTTCTCATATATTTTATGATAGTATGATACTAAACTCCTAACGGGAGGAATTGTGCCTGATATTCATATGATGAAGACATAATCTTTCAATCAGTTTAATTGAGGTCTAGAGCTGGCATGTCAGTTAACTGCTAGTAGTCTGTTGTTATTTATGTATTATTGTCATTTAATTTATTTTCTTTTGTTACATCTTCTGACATCGGACTCGGACTTCTCTTGAACTGAATTTTAATGTGCGTATTGTTATGCGTTTACTTTTCTACATTATTTTAGTTTCTTAGTTTAGTGTATAATTCGGAGTTTAGTATGATGTCCATTATCACTGTACTAGTATACATATGTTTTAAGGGGCCAGCTGAAGACCGCCTCCGGGTGCGGGAGTTTCTCGCTACATTGAAGACCCATTGGTAGCTTCGGCTGTTGTATGCTCTATGGTCGGGTTGTTGTCGCTTTGACACATTCCCCATTTCCTTTCTCAATTTTACACTAAATAGAAAACGGGGATGTTTCTGAACGGATTAACTTATTTTAGATATAAATATGCATTATAGACTTGTTGAACAAGATGTTTTTAATCATAATTGATGACGAATATTTTGCTACTGATTATTAATGATTTAACTGGCAAGAATATTTAAATGTTTTGTTCGTAGCTGAGTTCCGTTAAACCGTATAGCACAATTTCCTCTCACAAGAAATGTATGATTCTGATGTTATAAAAATGCTTTTCAGGCATTATATGAAATCAGGGGCAGTGCAACAAGTAATGCGCTTTTGTTTTTATAGCAACTCATAGACAAAGTGGTAAGGCCACTATATTTTAACAAAAAGATTCTGATTTAGGGAACTGCATTGCATACGAAGTCTTGAGTGATACATTTGACCGAATCGCTTACCAATGTGATGATAATTTGAAGGTTCAGTCACTCGAGACTGGGCCCAATCCTGAAAGTTCCCACCGAAGAACTATTTTTAGCATTCTCAGGGAGGAGATACCATGATCGTACAGTTGCAGTTAAATAATAATTATAAAGTTTGATAAATATTCTAGAGTACAATGCATGTAAATTAATTTTACATCTTGTAAAAATAAATTAATATGTTGGCTTTCCGCCGATCTGTAAGCTTTTCCCAACCTGTTTCGAGATATACTATCTATAAGGACCCTAGCCTAGTACCCCAATTACGATCTTGTCAGTCTCTGTTTGTACGTTTGTACTTTTTCATTCTTATCAATCAAAATAGTTGTGTTGTTGTCCCAGATAACATCAGCATATTGTAATAAGTTTGTAATAGTCTTATATATGTTAGTTATATTGTCTCGATTATTTGTCTGTCAAGTGTGAATTTAAGTTTACGTAGAACATTCAGTCGTTTGTATGCCTTTTCTTTGTCATAATTTGAAGTATATTATACAAGGTGTTTATGACTTTTAGAATAGCAAACTCCTAAACCAGGTTTAATTATCAAAATAATATAAAAGAACCGATAGTAGGGGAAAATGTATGACACGTAATGTTAGCCCAACTTTGTAATCGAAGAAGTGGGAACAACGCCTTTTTGTTTTCTGAAAGTCTCAATAGTCCCCTGTAAGGTCCATTTGATACTAACATATTGACAAACATAAATGAAAGGTATTTTGTAACAAATAATGGACTAGACTAGGTTAAAACAATTTTTTTAGCTGTCATTATTTGGACGAAAATGTTATCGTGAAATACATTATTAATACAAACAATTTAAACAACCAAAGAGAATATCAAGATAAATGTTAGATATATAGCAGAAATTAATTTAATGCCGGCATGTTAGGGAATTTTGTAATTTGAGATAATGCATTAATTACAACTGTGTAAAATTAAGATTTCATGCTGCTTGCATGGTCAGTTTAGCTTTCACAACACAGGAGTTAACCCAACATACACGGAACGTGGTTCACTCACAAGGTCGAAATCAGAAGGTTGATGAAACTTACTGGAATGTAAAACTGAATGAACGCAAAAGGTTCAAAATGTGATTTAGCGATACACTTTGTTACTTAAAAAGCGTTTTGGAAAACATGTACTTTAAATTATTTTGAAAAAAACAATATCGTTTCAAGGAACATACTTAACCAAATGAATGGTTTTGTGTCTATCAGGAACACACAGCTTTACTACTTATATAATATTTGTTTTCGGTTAAAATTATCTCATAAAAAATACAGTTCTGCGCCATCTTTTGCACATTATACTTTTCTTAACTTTTTGAAAAATGCAAAAAGTGATATTCAAAGTTGAAACTGTAATACTCGAAAATTGAGTATTTCTGTAAAACTAAATTAATCAAGAAAATGGTACAACGAACACGTTTACTCATTAATGAGTATGATCAAACATCGTTAATGACGTACTTTGTATTCATATTCGTGGTAATTGACAAATCATTTGACTTTTTCCAGGAAGTAAAATATACCGATTAATAATATAATTGGAAATCAACAAACATGGAAAACACACAAAGAGGCCATATATTTTTTTACACCATAAAAGTGAAATTTTCCGTTTGATTCCAGGTTTAACTTATATGTAAATATATATAGTCATTATAAACATAGAAAGGTAAGGCATATAATATTTTTTATTGAAATATCAAGCATGATAATGTCATCTACTACCGTAAAATTAAATTAAAAACAATCACAGTATTACAAAACAATCTCACAAATACAAAATTTTAATCCTCGTATCTATGATGAGTTTATTTATATACATGATATTTATTCTCTATTTAATATGTAATATAATTCTCATCATACATGACAGTTACTCTTTTTTATTATTGAGATTAGATACGGAAAAAACGTTACCAAAATCCGGGTCACAAACCAAAACCAAGGGAAACACATCAACTTTAGGAGGAAAACAACGGAATAACAGAAATTTATATCTGACTATTTGATATGTATCTATCTGCCAAAGTAATTTCCCTTATAATTGTATATTCCTAATAGAAACTCTAGATACATATGCTATACAATAATTTATCTTGTATTTTCAAATTTGGCATCCCAAAATTTTACCAGAACAATGTTTCCTTATCAATTGACACTCTAGGAATACTATAGAGGAACCGAAAGAAAGGACGTTATGCAAATATTATTTGATGAAGGGCTGTTTGTTTCATTTTCAAATGTACGAGGAGATAGTGTTTGGAATTGTATGTACCGCTTACATCGTGTGTCCGAAATATTATCTGAATGCGGCAAGGGTGGGAGGAGGGAACTTGATCGTAACCCAAGGCTAGCAAAGATGAAATGAAGTGGATGTAAGCGACAATAAGAAAACCCCGTACAATAATTTCTAATTTTAATCTCATTGTATTTTAGCTCACCTGGCCCGAAGCGCCAAGTGAGCTTTTCTCACCTCTTGGCGTCCGTCGTCCGTCGTCGTCGTCCGTCGTCCGTCGTCGTCGTCCGTCGTCCGTCGTCGTCGTCCGTCGTCGTCGTCCGTCGTCCGTCGTCCGTCGTCCGTCGTCGTCGTCCGTCGTCGTCGTCGTCGTTAACTTTTTTACATTTTGAACTTCTTCTAGAGAACCACTGAATGGAATGAAACCAAACATGGCATGAATGTTCCTTATGAGGTGTTGACCAAGTGTTGTTACTTTGTAGCCGATCCATCATCCAAGATGGCAGCCAGCGGGGGACTTAGTTTAACATAGGACCCTATGGGAAATGCATACAAATGACTTCTTTTAGAGAACCACAGAATGGAATGAAACCAAACATGGCATGAATGTTCCTTATGATGTGCTGACCAAGTGTTGTTACTTTGTAGCCGATCCATCATCCAAGATGGCGGCCAGCGAGGGACTTATTTTAACATAGGACCCTATGGTAAATGTATACAAATGACTTCTTTTTGAGAACCATTGAATGGAATGAAACCAAACATGGCACGAATGTTCCTTTTGAGGTGCTGACCAAGTGTTGTTACTTTGTAGCCGATCCATTATCCAAAATGGCCGCCAGCGGGGGGCTAAGTTTAACATAGGGCCCTATGGGAAATGCATACAAATGACTTCTTTTAGAGAACCACTGAATGGAATGAAACCAAACAAGGCATGAATGTTCTTTTTGAGGTGCTGACCAAGTGTTGTTACTTTATAGCCGATCCATCATCCAAGATGGCTGCCAGTGGGGGACTTAGTTTAACATAGGACCCTACGGGAAATATATACAAATGACTTCTTTTAGAGAACCACTGAATGGAATGAAACCAAACATGGCATGAATGTTCCTTATGAGGTGCTGACCAAGTGTTGTTACTTTGTAGCCGATCCAACATCCAAGATGGCCGCCAGCGGGGGACTTAGTTTAACATAGGACCCTATGGGAAATGCATACACATGACTTCTTTTAGAGAACCACTGAATGGAATAAAACTAAACATGGCATGAATATTTCTTATTAGGTGCTGACCAAGTGTTGTTACTTTGTAGCCGATCCAACATCCAAGATGGCCGCCAACGGGGGACTTAGTTTAACATAGGACCCTATGGGAAATGCATACAAATGACTTCTTTTAGAAAACTTCTGAATGAAATGAAACCAAACAGGGCATGAATGTTCCTTATGAGATGTTGACCAAGTGTTGTTACTTTGTAGCCGATCCATCATTCAAGATGGCCGCCAGCGGGGGACTTAGTTTAACATAGGACCCTATGGGAATTGCATACAAATGACTTCTTTTAGAGAACCACTGAATGGAATGAAACCAAACATGTCACGAATGTTCCTTATGAGGTTCTGACCAAATGTTGTTACTTTGTAGCTTATCCATTATCCAAGATGTCCGCCAGCGGGGGACTTAGTTAAACATAGGACCCTTTGGGAAATGCATACAAATGACTTCTTTTAGAGAACTTCTAAATGGAATGAAACCAAACATGGCATGAATGTTCCTTATGAGGTGCTGACCCAGTGTTGTTACTTTGTAGCCGATCCATCATCCAAGATGGCCGCCAGCGGGGGACTTATTTTAACATAGGACCCTATGGGAATTGCATACAAATGACTTCTTTTAGAGAACCACTGAATGGAATGAAACCAAACAGAACACGAATGTTCTTTATGAAATGCTGACCAAGTGTTGTTTCTTTGTAGCTGATCCATTATCCAAGATGGCCGCCAGCGGGGGACTTAGTTTAACATAGGGCCCTATGGGAAATGCATACAAATGACCTCTTTTAGAGAACCACTGAATGGAATTAAATCAAACATGACATGAAGGTTCCTTATGAGTTGCTGACCAAGTGTTGTTACTTTGAAGCCGATCCAACATCCAAAATGACCGCCAGCGGGGGACTTAGTTTAACATAGGACCCTATGGGAAATGCATACAAATGACTTCTTTTAGAGAACCACAGAATGGAATAAAACCAAACATGGCATGAATATTCCTTATGAGGTGCTGACCAAGTGTTGTTACTTTGTAGCCGATCCATCATCCAAGATGGCCGCCAGCGGGGGACTTAGTTTAACATAGGACCCTTTGGGAAATGCATACAAATGACTTCTTTTAGTGAACCACTGAATGGAATGACACCAAACATGGCATGAATGTTCCTTTTGAGGTGCTGACCAATTGTTGTTACTTTGTAGCCGATTCATCATCCAAGATGGCCGCCAGTGGTGGGACTTAGTTTAACATAGGACAATATGGTAAATGCATACAAAAGTCTTCGTCTAGAGAACCACTGAATTGAATGAAGTCAAACATAGCCTGAATGTTCCTTTCCTTATGAGGTTGTGTTATTACTTTATGCCCAATTTTATATTTTTTTTATATGATTTCAAAAACCCAAGTAGAATCAGGTGAGCGATACAGGCTCTTGAGAGCCTCTAGTTTATTCATCAATTTTTCGATTTTTCCATTTTGTTGTTTATTTTTGAAAGATATCGAAAAGAAGTTTGTCACATGAAATTTAACAGTGAATACACTTTCGCTGTACATCATATGTTATCGTACACTCTTTTCATTCGTTTCTCTGTACACACTTTTACTTTTGTTAACGTACTTCTTTGCAACCGTAAATCAACTCAACTTTTTTTTTCAAACTTGCTATTTATATCTTCATTGTTCGGTTCAATTTTTATCGCAGTTTTTGAAAATCCATATGAAAGTTATCCCCCTTTCGGTATTTTACCTAAGTGATATTTAATTGTAATTGATGAACCGGAAGGTCCCAAGTCCAGCAAAAGGGATATATAGATTCTTACACTGAAACAAGTGTATTACGATATTTCTCCACTCGAGACAGTTAAATTTTATTATTTAAATAATAAAATTTAACTGTCGAGAGTGGAGAAATATCGTAATACACGAGTTATAGTGTCGGAATCTGTTTCTCTAATGCTGTTTATCGTTCTTTTTCAAAGATTTTCAAAAAATTGTGCTCTTTATATGCGACGTCATCAGGCAAGGTCGTCTTTTTTCATGACGTCACAATAGGAAAATTGAGAAGAAAACAAAACATTTTGACGTCATAATCAAATTTCGACTAATCATTTGCCGAGAACAGATTTTTCACTAGTGAGGAGAAATATTTTTCTCACACCGGTCAGGAAATGTGAAAATAGCACAAAAATTAGAGAAACATTTATTTTATACAAGATCACATTATACATTTTGAATTTTTCTTATTATTAATACTAACACTCAGAAACCATACGGATTGTAAAGTTTTACTCCGGTTGAATATTTGAAATGAGCTGTTTAGCAATACAACTACAAAACCATAAGTTGTTTAGACATATGATCTATTGATTTGAGTTCCATGTCCGGTGACCTTTAATTTGAGACCAAGATAAAAGGTGTATATGACATTCTTAATTTAGACCTTTGCTATAACATCAATCTGGCATATGATGAAGCAATATTTTCTTGTCAATATTGGAAAACATACGACTATACAAAGGTTAACAGGAAGTTATTTATATAAACCTGAAGTAGTTATTTTTGCACCACCTTCAAGTGTCCGTACCTGGAACCATATAATTGTAACAAGTGTTAAGTAATCTAGCATATAAATCCGGAAGTGTCATTTTTAAAACGAATATACAAAATTATTCCCTTTATTTCTTTAAAATGTTCATAGAAATCACAATTCGTTTATGTATTGTGAAATAGCCTCTCTCTTATGTGAGACCGGAAGTGAATGTCTTCAAGTAGAAATTGTCATTGTTTCCGTTATTTCAGGAAAATAGTAGCAGACATGTTTTTTTTCGAAATAAGTGAGAAAAGACTATTGTCTAACAATGAAGCATACTTTCTTCAAATATTCTTATCAAATGTACATAAATATGGGTATGTCGAACAACCTTTAATTTTTCAATGAACGATTGGTTTATTACTTTATAATCATTACAAAGAGTCTTTAGATAAATGATTATTCGGTATTGTTTGTAAAAAAAATAATATTTTATTTTGCAGAATGAAGATAGTATTCATTTTGGTTATGCTTTGTATTGTTACATACTGCCAAGCATGGGGAAGACGTGAAGGACGACGGAGTTTTTGGGAGATATCAAAGTAGTAGAAATCGACGAATATCTCCTACAACTCGACAAACAATTAAAAGACCTTACGAAGCAGATCGAAACTCTGGTAAATCCCGATGTGTAGTACGTGGTTGTTGTTGCATTGGGATCGATTAAGGAACAGGTGCAATTGTCAAGCCGGAAGCAAAAGTTTTTGGAGAGGGAGAAGAGCGGCAAAAATTAAAGTGCATCTGTCGATAACAAATTGTAACTGTGATGGATATGAAGGGGGTGGACACGGGGGCGGTCCAAGGCCCTTTCGAGTAGTATGTACAAAAGCTTAATCAAGTTCTTCAAACAGAGGAAATCAGAAGAGCAAAGGGGATTGTTCTAAGAAAAACCAAAATGCATATGATTGTACGTATAACGGAAATCCGCATAAGTGCAGCGATTACAACAAGAACAAGCAGGAGAATTTTTATAACGAACTTATTGCCACAATTGCCCCAAAGCAATGTGGTACTCTCAATTTGCCTAATGCACCTTGTCCAAAAAGTACATTTAACACTAAAAGGACATGCAGTGACATTGATTATAATTATAATAGTTAGTTAAACAATGCACGGTCTTTTTTCCTGGCATATTATATCTGCTAAATTTTTCACTGATGAGTCTTCTTAAACGAACGAGTGTCTATCTTTCCATATCATAAACCTGTCATTTTAATATTTTTATGTTGTAATTTCAAACAAAATTTAAAATAAGATACGGCTCTCCACGAAAAATTTGAATGTAAGATTTGTATTTGTTTCTTTTGTTGCTTATTATATTAAAAGCATTATATATTAGTAAGTCGTTCCGTTTGTTTTTTTATATTACAAAACTATTCTTTACATTGATAATGTGCTCAATTAATGGTAAATTAGCTATATCTAGTGCAACACATATCATTTGATATTTCATCATGTTCATGTAGCGCATTCTCTTAAATAAGCTTACTTGGTTCTAAATGTCTACAGCTTTTATTATAAAATAAATGATATTATATGTATATCGTATTGGAATGAAATAATATAAATAGATGCAGTATGATTAACAATGAGACAACTATCCACCAGAGATCGAATGATGCGAACTAATCAACTACAATCACCATCAGACCTTGAACAATGAGAAAAAAAAACGTAACGTGTATTCACCTATACGTAGAAGCTCATTGCATATTGAACATAATGAAATAGATGTGCTATTTCATTCAACAGATCATTTGCAAGTCAATAGTTTTAAAGACTATTCACCCTGTGAAAAGTTTTATAATTCTACTTCCCGTACTTTTTTATACTTATTTTTCATTGGACAATAATGACGTCATTAACTATTTTGCTTGGATTTGTGCACTAGGCAACGTCAAAATCTAATATCGTAGACGGCATAATCTGTCTGTGTCTGTCGTAATTTGGATTTAATTTATCACTTAGCAGAAGCAGTAATAAAAAAGAAAGAATATAATAGCGACACATTTTTAAAAGATCTGAAATAAAGTAAATTTCTATTATGGGTCTGTCGTCGTCTTCATCAGCTGTAGTTGCTTTCACTTTACTTTAGCTAGAATAATTAAATGAACGGAATTGTAACACACGTATTCCCAAAGTCTTGATTGCAGTAAATGAAATATTTTCAAACACAACATGGACTTTAAAAAAAAGTTTATAGTTTATCTTGTGTGCATGTTTGTGTGTAGACTTTTTTAGAAAGTTGGTTTGTTCAGTATGATAAAAACAAATTTCATGACTGGTTATGAGTGTTATACCAAATTTGTTGTCCCTTTGACACTAACTATTGTCCTCGGCTTCGGCTCGAGTAATAGTTGGTATCTCAGGGACAACACACTTTCTATGGTTTGAGTTCATATGATATGAATGTATTCAGCTTTTGGAAGAACAGCACGATTAGTTGGATGTTTATGTTAGATGCATTTCAATAGTATCCTGGCTCCAAGCTACTAATATTTTATGGTACTCTTAATTTCAGTGTATTTGCACTAGAAGCGTGTTTCGTCTACAAAAGACTCAACAGTGTCAAATAAAGTCAAATATAATTAAAAAAACAAAAGGCCAAATAAGGTAAACGATAACATCCAACTCAACGTTCTGGTTTTGAAAAAGCTCAATACATTCATATTATATAAACGTATACCATAAACATTTTATTTAGCCTGTATATTTATGTTATAGTTGCCGCTGTCGTTAAGCGCCCATCCATCCATTTCCAAATTATAATTAAAAACAGTTTGGATCAACTATAAGTGGTAATCCAATGGGAATCGGAAATATAAATAGTGTCACTAAGATGAAACTAAATTTGACTTGGGTACTTCCTTGAGGAGCTTCAATAATGGTACACTATTCACGTGCTAATCAATAAATTTGAAAAGGTTTGGGCCTAGTCAGGGAACAACCATTTAATTTTAAAGAACGGGGTATTTGTCCCCTTAAAACAATTATGATCCCAAATTTAAAAAAAAATATTTTGTTTCAGCAGAGTTCAAAAACTGTTTTGAATCCAGATTTACCTCAAACCTTATAATGTTAAATTTTGAACCAATCAAATTGATTTTAAGCGTTGAATAAAATCGTTCGTGTTCAACCCAAACAGAAATTTCTCACTTCGACAACTAACCATACCTCTCCCCCTTTTGACGTTAAATGGTTGCTCCCTTAGACAACGTTTGGAAAGATGCTTTTTAAAAATAAATGCATTTATCATATATGTAGCTCCATTTAGCTTCCAAAATCCGCCACTGTTTTTAAACAGGAAACGGGCTATTTTTGTATTGACGGATACATGTAGTTTCGTATACGAAGTTGTTATTTGCGCATTTTTAAGTTATCGCACGACAATCAACTTTCTGCAACGTAAAAGTATTCAGCGAAGTCTTGTCAGAATTAAGCATGTATATAGAGTACTAAGCTCGCTACACGTTAAAAACCGCCGCAGTAACTTGTTGGTTTGTTGCAAGGCAACCGCTTTGTTCCTTTCCAATATACCGTCATTTACCAGTGTAAAGCGGATAGGAGTGTAAAAAGGTTTCAACCTCCCACATTTGTGACTAACACAACGTTCAGTGCGACACCCTAAATTCAGCATGTCTTTTTTTTTTATCTTATGTATTGTCCAATTTGTTTTATAAAAAAAAAATCTTCTTGCAATTATTAAGTTTGCATTAAAAAAAAAATGATTTTATATATTTCGTGCTGTTAATTTCTAACTTATAATGATTATAATCAGAGCCGGGTTTTTTGCTTTAAATTGAATAATCCGCTTGTGAAAAATTCTTATTTTGTTATCCAATTTAATACCGCTTACAACTGTCTTCCTCTGGTTCTATTTTACACATTGACTTTTAGGTAACAGTAACTTATTTCGTTTCGTTTCGTTTCTTTTCGTTTTGTTTTGTTTCTTTTGTTTTGCTTTTATACCATTTTGCACTTGATAGATATCCCTCTTTTCGCACTTTTGTGTTTTTGACATCTTCATCAAACATTAAAAAACTTAAACTTTCAAAATGTGAAATAATCAAAACTGCACGTTTAGTTTAGTTTAGTTTAGTACTTTCATAGTTTGATCTAATATTAAAATTAAAAACGATATTTTACAATTTGGAATGGATAAGTGTTACACGGACACATTACCGCTGAACGTCATACTTACTTCTGGTTCTTATGAAAACTGAAGCTTTATTTATTCAGATATATACGTCACTATTAAGGGGGTTCGCGGGTCTAAATCATTTATATAGGATTTCTCTATATTTTTCTATAAATGAACTTTATCTTATAGTTAATAGAAAAATAAAATAAAAAAGTGGGGTCACCGTTCATTTGCGCTTACAATTTGCCTTCGAAAGAAGCATACATTTTTGTAAAAGTGAGTTTTTTCTGTTGAAGTAATAGGAGAAATAAATTTAATATCGAAATAAAAAAAGAAATTTATTACAGAAATCGCTCAAATTTTACAATAATTTAGTTTAAGAACAGCTTATATGGAAATTATATAATAAAAAATATAGGTCACCGATGAGTTAAAAAAGATATTTCAATTTTAAAGCCAAACAATGGCATTTTTCCACCAAAGGGAGATAATTTGGAACTTTTTCAATGATACATACATTTTAAAAGTCATCTGGGGCCAACACGAATTGATTGTTTTGAATGATTTTTGTACCATATGATAAGTAACAACTACAAATGGTTACAAATAAAATTTGAAATGAAAAACAAATGTTTATTTTTTTTCTGAAATTTTTATACCCTCGAGCCTCCTCAACTAAGAATATACATTAACACAATTTTGCGATTTCAATTTATGTAATGTGATTTATATTAACGGTAAGTAGTTGACATCGAACCTTATACTTTATAGGCTCTTTTACTCTCATTGTTGTGTGACCCTGTGATCTCTGGCTGCTGACTCTAGCACCCTGGAGGCAACGTTTTAATATTATCTTTGCGTTGACTAGTAATGAAAATTTCACGGAAAAGTATTTTTATTATAACACATCCTTTTGTAATTCACTTTATATGAATCACAAATACACCTTATTGACCTTAGTTTGGACAAGTAATGCACATATGTTTCAATCTGAAGGTTTAGCTGGCTATAATAGATTTGATCTCTTCAATATTTCTGAAACTGTTTGTATCACGAGGAATATGACAACTTCACTATTCGTATGGTTAGTAAATAATGTCGAGTGATTGGTTCCTGTAAGTTTTTTTATTGGACTTTCCCGTTTCACCTCTGATATTGATATCTTTTCAATTTTATCCGATAACGAACAAGAAAGACTTACTCTTTACTGACCTTATACACTTGTCGTTGATATCATAAGCGTAGATAGGGATTACATTACAAGAATAAGGTCGAACCTTGATCTATGTCATTGTTGATATTGTGTTACCAAAGTAGGAACCTAGTATGGTAAGTACCATATCGAAAGAAACAATCCAACTCAGCAAATCATAAAATCATATATAAAAAGTATAAATACCAACATGTTATCATATTGAGTATGAACATCTTAGTTGATATGAATATTAATCTCTTATGAGTGTCGAGTGGAAATTTATTAGCCACCTTATTAAGGCGTCGTGTTTTTACTTTACTGACCTAGTATTCAGTCACTAATACAAAAGACAATCAAACTGTTGAAAAACAAACACCTATTAAACATGTTCAGCAAAATTTAACCATGCATGCAAAGTCTAAAGTTGCTCGTAGATTCGTTCAAAACTTAGTAACACCTTTTTATGGAACACCACAGCTGTCTTATGTGGAATTCTGATTTTCTTTATGTTGATTTATTATAACTTGATACTATTTTGTCTTAACATAATATGGGTTTGACTTTATGTAATGATGTTTTGATATAACTCAATATCGAATAGTCATTACTAAATGATATTTTGATATTTCACGATATGGTTTCGTATTGAATGGATATAGATTTGTCATTACTTAATATGGTTTTGTCATAACTCGATGTTGTTTCATTATTATTTAATTTGGTGTTTCATTAGACAATAAGGTTTTAACATTACTTGATGTGTATGTGACTTAACATTATGTAGTTATTTCACTACATGATGTGGTTTTGTTGTTTCGTAATGATGAATTGTCAATTTTTTATATGGTTTTAACATTATGAAATTATGAAATGACAATTTTACACTACATGATGTGTTTGTTTCAGTATTTGATGTGGTTATCACATTACGTGGTGGAGGTAAAACTGCGTTACCATTTCGGAAAAACTAGTTCTATTTTTAGATCATATATTTCCATGTTTTATGTGCCTTAGTTGTGTATGGCCATCCATCGAGTTAGAGTTTAAATTAAAGTTTGGGTAACTTTTCGAATTAAACTTTCAGTTAAATTATAAATGAAGTCATTATTAGAATAAACGATCTATTGCTTTAAAAGAGGGACGAAAGATACCAAAGGGATAGTCAAACTCATAAATCGAAAAGGCAACGCAATGGCTAAAAATGAAAAAAAAAAAACAGACAAACAATAGTACTCATGACACAACATAGAAAACTAAAGAATAAATCAACACGCACCCCACCAAAAACAAGAGGTGATATCAGGTGCTCCAGAAGGGTAATCAGATCCTGCTCCACATGTGGCACCTGTCGTGTTGCTTATGTAATAACAAATCCGGTAAATAGTCTAATTCGGTAGGTCACATTCATGAAAGGGAAGGGAATTGTAGTTACGACGTAAGGAACATATCCGATATCATTTGTGAAACGGTTATTGCATAACGGTCAACCAACTCGTGATGGCGTCACATTAAGCTTCGGGTTCAATTTCAAGTCAATTTAAAGGTAGCGTTCGAGTTACAAATGAATTTGACCTCAACTTTGAATTTAAGGCGCCTTTTTGAGTAGAATTTGAGTTAGAGTGGAATATGCGTTTCGTTTTAATTAAGATTTCAAGTTAAAATTGGAGCTATCTAATATTAGTTCGTCACGGTATTTTTTTTCTATCTAAGATCAAGGGCTTTTGTCCGGGCTTACAAAAAGAAACTGAGGGGTATTTGTACAAAACATAGAGGCAAGTTATTTTAATAACTTATTTTATGCAAACGACGAAAACCATTAATTCATTTCTTTTTGATTATTTTCTAATCCTTTGGGGAACCCCTGCATTACGCTCTTTTGACTGAATGCCCATTGGTTAGTTTCTTCACTATGTATCTTTCTTGCTAATCTACAGATCGATAGTTTTGTAAACAAGATTTTTAGTGGAAGAAGACGTCAAGTCTTCTGAAGACTTAAGGGGCTGACCATTGGCATTGAGTCTCCGTATGCCGCATTCATTTCGTGTATTACAATTTCAAAACAACTTAGATTCCTGACACCGATTTTTACACATGATTAGGCATCTGAATCATTTAATTTGTAAATTATGATTGTAAAACAATCACTATCGTAAATATGACCCTTTTATTTATGTAAATTATTAGATTTCATCTCATCCACATGAACGTTATTTGTTTACTTGTAACAGGATGTTTTAACTGTAGATATTTGTATTACGCATGCGTGAATTTGGTATCGGGACAACTCGCCCTGTTTACAAGTTCGCCCTTGAAGTTACGAATTTGCAATCCTGCAGACAAGAAGATTTTGTTTTTATATAAATAAAAAGGATATATAAAGTGTTGTCTTTATTCATGGGTTTCCTTTGTCATGTGAATTAGATGCCCTTCGTAACATACATGTGAACCTCCCGTTTAGGAGAAAAAACTCCCGTGTATGAAATTTTTCAGACGCCATATTTGATCATTTCTTACTACTGTACGGGTGTAATTGACACCTGTGTTAAATTTTACCTGAACATCAAAGAAGATGTATAATTATATGGCTTCACTTGACAGCTTGGGTGTCAAACATACTGGTAAATCAACGATGTTTACCTCCGACTAACTGCCGTTGTGTTATCAAAACGATGTGTATTGGGAATATTGAAATACTTTTTTGTTACTTCCCTTTGTTTTATCCTGTTTTCAGTTATTTTGCTTTTAAAAATGTAAATTGTAAAAAGACTATAAATGATTAATATTTTAATCAAATAATCATAAAAGGATGTTGATTAAATGAATTTAAATGATTTTGGACAAATAAAAAAATTAAAAATTATAAATTATTTTAGCAATCTAGACCTCCTTTCAAGGGTTAAATTGAAGTTTATATCATAATTTTGTTTACAACAGAATATTTTTATTAATTAATTTACGATGTTGCAAATATACATGTGGAGCTTATTTCTTTCTTATTTGTTTATACATTTACAAATGATAAGGAGATGAAGACATGAACAAAAATATATACAGATAAGATATATAAATATAATGATTCATTTGCTAGCAGTGAACAATCATTTGTCAAAAACAAAACAAAACAAGAAACAGATTCGTCTTATTATTTTAATTTATTCAAATAGAGAGGCAATAATGGAACTATAAACATTACAATTTGATGGAAATTTGAAGAAAAAACACAATTTCTACATCATTTGGTTACATTTATGACAAAATTTATGTCGATAAAAAAACATGATGTTTTGACCATTCAGTACTTAACCCTTTCCTCCATAATGACGCTTTTTGACGCCACCCCCTTTACTCCATAATGACGCCTTTTGACACCTGTGTAGTACCTCAGTTGAAACACTTTGACTACAAAGTGTCTGCAGTAGACTCAATAAAATTTGTATCCAATATGAAAAGGAATATCATAGGAATATTCTACTTAAATTTATTTAATGAAATATTTGTTTTTTGCAATGCATTTTAATACTTTAAAGCCTATTTTCAGCATTTTATTGAAAAATTCTATTTTGTGTTCATTTTTTACAGTGGGTTGTGATGATCTTCCAGTTAGGTTACCCTCATTTGGAGTGTTGTTCCCAACCTGTTAAAGGTCCATCTTTGTGCATAATTCAAAATTGGAAATTTCAACAAGCATCTAATATTCTTAATCTGGAAAATAAACCCTGGTCTGCTAGCTTCATGTATATTTTTTCTACCGATTTAATATATAACTAGAATCATGCAAACAGACTTAGGGAAAAGGCATGTAAGTTCATCATACAAATATGACACTTTTTCTAGACAATCCAGATCTTGCAAAATACGTCGCTAAAAATTGTAACCTTTAAAATTGTTTTGCAGTAAAAACCCATATGGGAACTTTCAAAAGTTGGCAGGTATGTAACAAGTCTTACTATTTTTATGCTCCATTTATGGGCAATATGTTTTCTAGTCTGTCCGTCCGTCCTGCTTCTGGTTATAAAGTTTATGGTCGAGGTAGTTTTTGATGAAGTTGAAATCCAATCAACTTAAAACTTAGTACGCATGTGTTCCTCTTGATATGATCTTCTTAATTACTGCCAAATTAAAGATTTTACCTAATTTTCATAGTCAACTGACATAGAAAATGATTGTACGGATGGGAAATCCATGTACTTATGACCTTTTCTTGTTTGAAGAAAAAAAATACATTTTAACGATAATGGAACAAAGCAGCCTGGGTAAGTGGGGCTGCTTTTATGGTAATTCAAGTTACCTTTTATTCACCTTCTTCCACTTCAGAGCTATCAGCTCTTTGATTATTTTTAGATTTTATAAACTTTCCCACCCTCCTTCCCCTTTTCAACACCTTTAGCTTTTTATTTAAGATATTGGTTAGATGTTCATATATATATTTGGTCGATTACAAATGTATTTTGGTAATAACGCCAGTTTATTAAGTTTGTTGGCTACCATCTTCATTTTTGTATGCTTATGTAGCATGTGTTACATTTATCATTTTATATCTTTATATGGCTTGGCTTAGTTGACCCCTTCCTAGGCCAAGCTATTGTATTCTGTATTATTTTATTATCGTTTTATGTTTTGCATTCATTATTATCAGAGACATATAATACATTATATGTCTCTGTTATTATCTTGTTGGAAAATGTATATGTATATATTATATATTGTTTATTTTTGTATGAGAAACATTTTTACTCTGAATAAGTAAAAATATTGCAATTCAACTTCTTGTTCCTCTTTTCATTTATGCATTGCCCAAATGGTCCAATAAATGTTAAATACATGAGATACTCGCCGATTCATTCAAGTGAAAGGTAAACCTCTCTTTGTTTGTTTGGGTTGAAGGAGGAAAGCATAAACAATGTTACATTGTACAAAACACAACATAGAAATTGAAATAAAGTCAGCTGTGCAATGATTACCAATGAGATTACTATCCACTAAAGTTTAAATGCCACAGTAATGGATGTAAACAAGCATAGGCAACCGTTCATCCTTCAACGCACCGTATAGTAAAAAAAAGGCTGCAAAGGCTACCACGTGAAAATGTGAAACAGTTCAAATCAAAAAGAATCAGTCTACGAAAAACAAATATGACACACATGAAACAATGACAACCATTGAACCACAGGTTCTTCAAGTGGCTTTGGCAGGCCCATACAGAAAGTGCACGTGACGGAGTTTAACATGTATGAAGCGCAAAACCCTAACCTAAACTCGGACTGTAATATAACAGCACAACATAAGAAAATGTAAAAAAACACTATTTTTGACATTTTTACTCTTTGAGTATGTTTATTTTGTTCATGCATCGTTGACAATGTAATGGAATTTGATGCGACTGTCATACAAGTGAGAGGTTTAGCTAGCTATAAAACCAGGTTCAATCCACCATTTTCTACATTAGAAAATGCCTGTACCAAGTCAGGAATATGACAGTTGTTATCCATTCGTTTGATGGGTTTGGACTTTTGATTTTGCCTTTTGATTTTTGATTTTCCTTTTTGAATTTTCCTCGGAGTTCAGTATTTTTGTGTTTTTACTTTTTATCCAATAGGCTTAAATCAATAGATCGGTAATACAAATCCATTGGTGACGATCTTGCGTGCTCGAGAAGGTTAAGCAGATTCTGCTCAAGTCGAGGTAGCCGTCGTGTTATTCGTGAAAGTATAAACCCAGTGATTTGGTTTTATTTGGTAGTTCCCGTTCGAGGAAAAGATGACGGGGTTGTGGTACGAAAACTGGAATATATCCGTCGTCACTTATGAAACAGATATCCCAAACAGGTTGTTGTTTCAATTAGTGCGATATATATCAGAGTACCAATTTATAATAATAAAAGATTGATATTCGTATATGTTCACATGATAATACAGGCTAAAAAAAATCAGAGAATTCCTGTTTTATAGAATTGATGTTTGTCGCTTATTCCGATTGTCTCATTTCCCTGTAACTTAAGTGTGAGTTGATGTAAAGTGTCTTATTGCCGACAATAAAGTACAAGTCTTTTGATTTTTGTGTTGAACCTGGGTGTCTTGTTTGTAAATGTATATGTATATATGTAATTGTTAATGTATAATTAGTATCCTATTGAAGCACCATACGTGTGCCTAAGTTGAAATAAATTGTCTTGTCTTGTCTTGTCTTGTCATGTCTCGCAATTATTGTTGCGGCAATGAGACACAACAAACCTATATTTCGTTTTCGTTAGTGGCGTCGGCCATTTAGATTGTCAGATTTCTCGTTTAAATTGATTTTACATTTTTCATTTCGGGACCTTTTATAGCATACTATGTGGTATGGATTTTTCTCATTTTTGAAGACTATACAGTCAAATATAGTTGTTTAAATCTTCTACGTCATGTGGTAAATACTTGGGTGAAAGTTGTCTCATTGGCAATCATACCACATTTTCTTATTTGTATAAACGTTTTTTTTGGCATTAAATATTACCGAATTAGACTGTTTTGGTATGATACATTTGAAAAACTCAATGGATTTGTACAAAACTTGTATAGGAGTTATTCTTCAAGATCAAGATGTATTTACCGATATATGTACAAATAAATGTACAGTCAACATTACGCTTTTACACTGACAGCAGCAATATCAGGCGAGGCGAGAATTCCGTGGAATCTTTCACGAATTATTATATAATACTGCTTCTATTTGGGAATTAAGAAAGAAGTAAAAACGGCAGGACCAAATAGTTTAGGGATATCCCCGTATGGCCGAAATGCTGTAAAAATTTAGTACTTTTTTCTTATCTTTGTCTGCCGTTCCACTTGTTCATACCTAGTAACTCTGAACAAAAAGTAGAACTTTAATTGGAACTTGAACTTAATGGATAGCGAAACTCATTCAAAGAACATTAAACAAACGACATAGTGCAATAAGTTTAAAAATAGTTTTTTTCCGAAATGGTCACGTGGTTTTACCTGCACCACGTAATGTGATAACCACATCAAAGAATGAAAGGACCACATCAAATACTGAAACAAACACATCATGTAGTGTCAAATCATCAAATTTGAAACATCATTACGTAATGTTAAAACCATAATATAAAGAACTGGGAAATCATCATTACGAAACAACAAAATCACATCATGTAATGAAACAACTACATAGTCACATACACATCAAGGAATGTTAAAACCACATTGCCTAATGAAACAACTAAATTAAATAATGGTGAAACCACATTGACTAATGACAAATCCAAATTGATTAATGACAAAACCATATCAAGTTATGATAAAACTATATCAAGTCATGATAAAACTATATCAAGTCAAAACCAAAACCATATCGTGAAATATCAAAATATCATTTAGTAATGACTATTCCATATTGAGTTATATCAAAACATCATTATATAAAGACAAAATATCATCAAGTCATAATAACACAACATAACGTAATATGAGATTTCCATATAAGATAGATGTGGCGTTCCATACCTTTTTACAGTGTTGGGTAATCGTAAGAACAATTTCAGTGTTTTAAGCCTCGGTCACACCTTACCGGATAGCACGAACGGACGCCTAACGGATGAAAATAAAAGTTGTCCGTTGACAAAAATGTTATCCGTTGGGAGTCCGTTGATGTACTGACCGAATAAAACGGACGTGTAACGGATGCATAACGGACACACACCGGATATGTAACGTACGAGAAACGGACACGTACCGGACATAACGGACAAATAACGGAAGCGTACCGGATAAAACGGACGAACAAGATGTACGGAAAAATCAAAGACGACAATAATAATACATGTAAATCGCATAAATATTCAAAATGTTTCTGTGTAACTGGTTTTGGTTTGTTCTTCAAAATTCCGCCAAAGGGCAGTGTCTGGCTGAATAAGAACTGCTTGATTGTGTTGACGTGCCTATACTCTAAGATTATGAATAATAAGAATCCATGAACCTTAAGAAATCTGACATACCAATAATTGGCATTTCTGACGCGAAATTTTCAATTGGCATCTATCCGTTTCAGATCCGTTCATCATCCGTTTTATCCGTTATTCGTCCGATAGAAGTCCGGTTCTCATCCGTTCAACATCCGTTTTATCCGTTAAACGTCCGGTAGAAGTCCGTTGGTGAATTTATCTTCCAGACCTCCAACGGATGTATAACGGACACGTAGCGGATACAGAACGGAAACGAAACGGACGAGTACCGTACAAAACGGACGCCTAACGGACGTTCAACAGATTTATCCGTTGGACGTCTGTTCAAAGTTTTCAACATGCTCAAAATTTTCCACCGGACAGAACGGACGTCGACCGATAAAACGTACGCTTAACGGACATGCAACGGATATGGACAGACGTCTAACGGATAAGAACGGACGTCTAACGGACATGAACGGATTGAAAAAAAAGTTGTCCGTTCGAGCTATCCGGTAAGGCGTGACCGAGGCTTTAAATTTGCAACCTCATCCTTTGGTTTTCCTTTTGAATTGGAGTTTTAAAGTCTGTGAGAAAGATGACAACAACAACATATTGAATAACTAACATTCTATGTCTAATTTTATTGACGTGTTAATTTCTGTTTCTGTTATTTTTGTTGCTCTTCTTTCCTTTGCTTTTCGTATTGTTCTTGTTTTTCTTATCTTTCTTATTCTTCCTATTTTTCGTATTCATTGTGTCTTTGATCCAATCTAAGTAAGCAGCAATTTTGGTATGAACACTTGGTGTAGTTCCATTACACTTAAGCCCAAAGGATAGTAAGCCGGCCAACTTGTTATCGTTATTGCAAATCACAGGTCCACCACTATCGCCCTGTATATATATATAAAAGAATCTCTGTAGGAAAAAAATGGTTGTATACAAAGCCACAGTAGTTAATAAAAAGGAAAATCACAAAAATACGGAACTACAAATAACCACTAATGCATATATTCTATGACATTCTGTCATTACAATTACGGAACATGTCCTTTATCACCATTATAGTTGTAATGCAATTCAAGCAAACGCACTCCAATTAATTGTTAGAACAAAGCATACAAACTACATGTAGCCTTTTATACCAGATTACATTTAAGAGTTGTTCATAATTTTGGTCAACTAAGGGGATTTCGATTAAAACTTTTGTTATCAGAAATGTCAATAGATCATTCAATGGCCATACACATAGTTTTTAGTCTTCAATGCTATGGGTTTGCTTCATTCTTGTCATTTATATCTTAACTGAAACAATGATTGAAAAGTTATTTTGATTAAAAAATAAACAAGATACCAAAAATGGTTACGTGCTTTGACGTCGATATAGATTTTGTATCATAAAAAGTCTGACGTACGATAGTTTTCACACTTTTTTGTTAAAGCATACCAAAATGATTAAATGTACTTGTTTCATATTTTTCATGCCGGAGCCTTTTTTATAGCCGACTATGCGGTATGTCTTGTTCTCATAGTTGACACGGCTGCACTGTTGCCTATACTTGCCAACATGCAGTTCATTTGAACTCTGGTGAATAGTTGTCTCTTTGGTAGTCATTCTACATATCATTAAACTTATAATATAAGTTGAAAAATTTACAAATGATAGATTTTTGGGTAAAATAAAATGTAGTTACATCACATGAATCCTTTCCAAGCTCCTGATCATGAAGACAAAGTATTTTGTTCCAATAAATCTCAGGAAAGAAATTAGCAGTTCCACAGTATGTTTTATTGACTGCAGGCATAGACAATATTTGAAGACGATCGGGCAAATTCCCCTCTGTAATCAAATATTTAAAATAATCTCGTTTGTTCATATCTGTCATATTTATTTCCATTTAATTGATATGTTAAAATCAAGATCGTTGGTTTTCTCGTTTTGATTATTTCGCATTTGTTATGTCCGGGTCTTTTATAATTGACCATAAAGTATTATTGTTTCTCATTGTTAAAGGTCATACGCTTTAACTGTTTACGGCTATGCAGTTATAACATTTGTGAATAGCTATAGGTTTTTTTTATAATATTACCCCATTTTATTGATATATTAGTATTAGTGTTTTATTGTCATTTGCATACTTATGTTTTTACTTTCGTCCTTTTTACTTCCGCTCCAAAATGTGGAGAAGTCTTTTAATGAACCATTTGAAAGACGTTATAAAAAAAACATCACCAAAATAACAGATGTTAATTTTAGAGGTCGGATAAGTCAATATTATATTGCTCTGTTCCCTTTATCAAATGCACTTGTTAGTTTTATTTTACATTAACATACTTTACATTCACAAACGAATTCAACAGGTATGGTCGTGGTTCCTGGCAAATAGTTGATGCGCGTGGCAAATGAATCATTCATAGCAGAAAACGCTTTTACCCCTCTTTTTTATGCTGTTGACGAGTCTTGTCTGGTTGTTTTTTGAGGTCATGTGGTTTCCTCAGTTTTTGTTTAATTACAAAATAAGTTTAATGGTTTTATGGGAAACAACTGTCGCTTTCATTGGTTTTGAATCAAGCTTAAACTAATTTAGTTGTCATATTTGTATGTTTTATAGTGACTAAGATTATAACACAAAGTTACAAAGTACATGAATACAGATATTGCAGAAATTATGTTCTATCAAAGAATTAAACTTAAAAAGACAAGCGAAAGTTACCAATAGGATATTCAAACTAAGAACAATACCATGGCCAATACATAACGATCTTTTCTAGTTTCAATCCTTGATTAAACATACCTACTGCAATATCTGTATTCTATACACTTATACTTGATTATATTAAATTTATTTTTGATTTGAAGGTGAAAAAAAGAAACCAAAAGTATTATCACTTATTTGCAGTTGATATTTTGTTTACAGTAAAAGATTTCTATTTTATAAAACATACCACCGTTACGACCCCATCCTGTTATTGTGCACAAGTCTCCTGTGTAATTTTTGCCTATGTCAGTTTCAAGGTTGATTTTATTGATGGTAGATCCAAATTTAAGCGGTTTCTGAAGCTGCAGTAGCATGATGTCATTACGGATAACGTCAACGTTTTTGGGCTAAAACATATTGAATAAAATGTAATTACACAGTATATGCAGACGTTTTATTCACATGTATACAGAAACTATTTTTTCAAAGTTTCTTCTATATAAGACATAAAGAAGACACCAACTTAGCTGAGTCATGTTATATTTGTTACAGGCGTAATGCTATTTTTCTTTTATTTGCATTTGCATGTTGTCATAATTTGTGAAAACGGAATTTTGTCATTTAAAATATTATTATTCAGGAATCCATTGACGCAAAAAAGTTCCTTATATGTGTATTCAATTTTGTATGAAATTAATTTACGTATATTGATAAATCTAAACATCTTAAAAAGGAGGACACAGTTTCTTTTCTTTTTTTAGTACTAATTTTATAAGGAGAAAATTGTCAACTATATGCATAGTCGTATTACCGATCAGATTCCATGTAGTTTTGTTTTAAAAAAAACCTGACAAATAACCTCTGGATTGCCACTGATACTACACCGACAGTTCAGAGCAACTATAGTTGTTAATGTCTTTGTCATGTTGGTCTCTTATGGAGAGTTGTCTCATTGGCAATTATACTACATCTTCTTTTTTTATAGCTAGATTATACAATTAATTATCTAATTACTAACACAAGTCTATAATAATATTCTTGTATTGTAATACATCAAATATTATAACAGAACTTTCGAACAGCGGTCTAGTCAAAAGTGTTTTTCCAATCTTTTACATGAACACACCCCACATAAATGAAAATTAAAAGTGAAAGCTATAAATGTAAATAACAAATTTGTAATAGAATAATTTTGAAACTCCCGCTTACATGTTTAACCACGCCACATTCTGTATGTATATGTGCCTGTCTGAAGTCAGGAGCCTGTAAGTCAGTGGTTGTCGTTTGTTGAAGTGTTACATGTTTGTTTTTCGTTATTTTTTGTATATAAATTAGTTTTCTAATTTGAATTAGTTTATATTTGTCATTTCGGGATTATAGCTGATAATGCGGTATGGGCTTTGCTCAATAATGAAGGCCGTACGGTGACCTATATTTGTAAATTTCGGTGTCATTTGGTCTTTTTTGAGCGTTGTCTCATTGGTAATCATACAACATACAACATGTTATCATAAATCATAATGTATTGATCAAATAATTTATTGTTAGACACTTTTCATTAACAAGAAGTGGCTATTGAAAGATGGTGCTCCAAAACATCACTTGATCGGCTGTCAAAATGTTGAGGTACTTAGTTTATACATGTAGCTGTTTATTATATTTCAGTAGACCGCTAACACTTGCAATGGGTTACAAAATACTTTCTAGTCAATGATCTTTATAAGAAGTTATGTATTGGATAGACATTTTTTTTTCATTCTAGAAAAATCTTGTATTGCTGATCATTTTTGTCTTAAAAACTTCTGTCTAAATTTTCCAATATTGTATTCGATATAATAGGAAATCAGTTATTCAACTTTTTTGAGGGGTAACTTGACAATTTAGCATATTTGTAAACCTAATCATATTAAGCATTTTCGATATATGTAACTTATCGTAACCTTTCAAGATCAATAATTTCTTTTTTAATATATTCCTTCAATCGAGATAGTCTACGGCATTAGGAATGCACCTTTGTAGAGTGGGGCATGTCTCAATTCGTTAGTCAAAGTAAAGAAATTATAAGTTTGACGTTTTAAAAAATATTGTCATATTAGTTTCTTCTTTTGAGATTTATAAAACTGGACCGTTTAGAACCCCGGAATGAAAGACAAAAAATTCCAAATGTTTACATATTATTTTTTTTTTACTTTCAGCGTGACAAGATTATTAATACCTCCCAAACTGACTTGAATCCAAATTAAAAAAAAACATCAACTTGTAACCTGTCAGCTGCTTTCTTCGTTTTTCACCTTTATGACATGTTCATGTTACTGGTGTTCAATACAGGCTTCAAATCTTGTCTAAACTAAAGAAAAAAAAAGTACAACATTTCATATTAATACAAACACTAATTCATGAAAACAAAATGATGTTTTTTTTTACTCTTAAAAGTATGATTATTTCATCTTTAAGTTAAAATGATTAAAATGATTGAGACATGCTGATCATAAAGTATAAATATAGTTCGAGCTTTAAAAAACGTCAAATCTGTATGTGTTGTCTGGATTTTATGTTTACCTTTAATATTTTTATCTTCTCTTCCAAAATGATATCCATTGGAAAGTCAAAAGAAAGTGGGGGAAAAAACATAATATGACGGGAATGCATATACTGCTACACTTGTCATGGCCAGAAACGACCTTATATATTGTAACCTTCATTACAACAAAGTAAAAACTAATGCCGAATCGACATAAAATGTGGGCCTGTAAACAACAATATTGAAATACTATTATAATGCTGAAGACACATATTTGGTTCAGTTGGAGGCTCGTTGATGAATATTCATTTTAATAAAACCAATACTTAGGGGTATAAGTTTTATCAACTTATCATGATTGGCATATTCAACCACTTTACGATCTACATATAAGTGATGTACGATCGACAATACCCACTTGTTAAAGACATATATTTTATACCCCCGTTTACGGAACGTATTATGGTATACCGTTTTTCGTCTGTCCTTTCGTTGTCAACATATGCCGGACATAACCTTAAAAATGCTTTAACTAATTTGCACAAAACTTTTGGTGAATTGTTTATATCTATTGATGACATGAGCTCCCTATTGTTTTTGCATACATTTTAGATTTTACGTTTCCGAGTTATAAGGTTTTATTCATTGAAAAAAAGGGAATTTTCCAGTTTTTATACAATAATTAAAAAATGCTTTCACCAAGCTTGAAATACATTTTGATGAATTGTTTATATCTATTGACATGAGCTCCCTATCGAGTTTTCATAGGCCAAGCCAAACATTTAGTCAATAGGACATTCACTATAGGTTAGGATTTGTTTTTTAAATCGTAGACATTTACAAACCTTTTTCAAATCAATGCAAGAATTATTTATGAACACTATATATATAAAACCTTGAGGTTGCCTGTTCAATTGCTCACCTGATTGTATATAACAAGTTAGATGGTACTGAAAATCTGTTATGGAAAATTGTAGACCCGTAGATAAAAAAGAACGCTAGTTTTCAAACCAACAATTTTTTTATCAAAATCCATTTACAAATGTATATATTCAATTTCAGAATTCTAAAAAATTAACTACCACTTATGAGAGTTATTTTAAAGTTAATTTACACATACAATTGTTCAATGTTTTTTTTTAACTAGATTAGTTCATTTTGTATTTAAATAATTAGGGGAAATCCGTTGAGAACTTCTATGAATTATGCATGTATGGAGGAAGGGACGTTCTTATTTTGTTTTAATTCAATTACGAATATCAAAAGACAGATAGAAAAAATTCTTGACTTTTATCTGGTATTGAAAAAAGTAAAATCACAACAATACGGAACTCAGAGGAAAATCAAATCGGAAAGTCCCTAATCACATGACAAATTAAAATGACAAAACACATCAAAAACGAATGTACAAGAACTGTCACATGAAGTTTTGCTTAAGGTGCTTCAATTTATCATGATTATTAATATAATATATATATTGATTTGACCTTGAAGATCTCCGCGTGTTTGATCGATCAGGGTAACATTGTAGTTGATTTAATTGTATATCCGATTATTTATATTATACATGTCAATTGTATAGGAATCGTTCAATTTCATATATAAACCATTGTTTTAACATTCAATTATTCAGATGTGCATTGGAAATAAATCTTTAACTAGCTTTCAGTAAATGCAAGTACTCCCACGTTGATATGTTTTGTCTTTTATGTTTTAAATTATATAAGTCAACTATTTCCAAACTGATGTAATCAATTTGTTATCACACCACTTTTTAAACTATTGGGTGTTCAGCAATCACAAATATGCTAGTCCGAGACCAAATACCCTGAGCAACAGAGATTGTCGCTCATTGCTGTCCACCATATCTGTTTTTTGGTAATTGTTGTACTTTTATTCAGTTTATTGTTGTTCTTTTTTGAATGGTTTTAATTGTTTTGTCATAAACATGCTGTTTACCTGATTAGTAAACTGTATTCATATTCCCATTGTGTAATGCCGTACGATGACATATAATTGTTCACATCTACGTCTATTTGTTAAAACATTTTTATTTTTAAATTTTGACAGGAAATATTATGGTTCGCAAATGTCCGGCATCCGTCTTTTCGTCTGTTCGTCTGGCGTACACGTGTTACACCGTTACTTGAGAACAACTTATCCAAATTTTATGAAACTTAACATTTATTATGATGATCAAACGATCTTTTTTGTTTTCGTAAAAATAAGATTAAAACCTTTTGAGTTACAGGACTTTGTAACTACAAGTCGCGCCGTATCTAAAAAATGATTTATGAGTATCAGTTTAAAACTTTACACGCTTCTTAGTTATATTAATATTAAGATCTGTATACCTTTTGGTGATGATTCAAAAATTTGTTGTAGAGTTATTTAATGTTTTTATAAAAAATGAGGGGATTTACAATGTCTCACCGTATCTCAAAAACGATTTATGATAATTGCTTCAAACGTTACACAATTCTTAGTTATATTACCTTTTTGGTGATGTTTCAAAATTTTATTTTAGAATAATTGTTGTTTTTTGGTAAAACAAAAGGGGGTGTGGGGTGTGGTTCACATGTCGCGCCGTATCTCAGAAAACATTTATGATTATTGCATTATACTTCACACACAAGATGACAGCAGTATCATGTGCTCATGGCAGAGATGTTTATCGTCTTCTGGAGCCGTACCACATCATCAAACACTGTAGACTATTAATTTTTGAAAGAGATTAAATGTCGCAACATTTCCAAGTACAAACATAGCGCTTATACTTCACCGCAAAATAGTTATCAAGTAACTCGCAAATATATATAGATATATATATATATATATAATAATATTTTTAAATTTGCAAACTACATTTCACATCAAATAATAACAGTTCGTTAAAATATTGTCACTAGCGCTTTCATGCCTTCTGGCAATCTTCAGGCGACGTTTTAACAATGTCCTTGACGACACTGCCGTTGGTAACGTTTATTACGTTACAATAACGATAAGGGGAGATAAATCAAACGTGTTTAAGTAGATCCGTTTAATTTTGGCTGAAAGTCCTTTATAAAGTGTGCTTCCTTTGCCAGTCTTTTATATTTGTTCGATTCGTTCATTTTATAGAACGGATATACGGTAAATTTTCCACTACTGCACGTTTCGAAATGCTCGCTCACATCTTGCATTCGTGTGGATGGATCTCGTATCTGTTGTCTGTGAACACGAACTCTTTGACAAATTGAGTTACCAGTCTGTCCGATGTACCATTCCTTGCAAGTGCTGCATACAATACAGTAAATAAGGTTTACCGTTTTGCAATTCATGTCTGCATTTGGAATAATGGTTTGGCTGTTTTTCAATGTTATTTGCGGGCCGGTTGCCATGTATTCACAAAGACCACATCTAGGGTCATTACATTTTGAAACGTTGTATTGTATTCCATTTGGGTCATAAAACTTAGCCCTTGTTAAAATCTTTTTAAGATTTAAAGGCTGTCTTTTACTTTTCAGGAATTTTTCTGTAGGGAAAAGCTTTTTTAATTTTTTCGTTTTTTGTAAAACTGGCAAATTTGCTTTTATGACGTTGAATATGTCAGGATTGTACGGGTTATGAGTGCTAACAAACGGGATAAGTTCTGTATTACTCTCTTTGCGTGCTGTGGACCTGAGTTCCGTCATTGGTATAGCTTTTGCCTTTTCTATTCCCTTTTCTATTAGTGGGTTTGGATAGTTTTGTTCTTTCAAAAACACCTTCAGTTCATTCAAACGTAATTCCTTCGTGAAATCATCGCTCACAATTGTACATACACGTCGTGCTAGACAAAACGGGATGTTTCTTTTCGTATGTGAAGGATGGCATGAATGAAAATTCAGGTATTGGTGGGTGTCCGTCTTCTTATAATATATATCTGTGGTTAAGGTTGTTCCATTCTTTAATATTAAAATATCTAGAAATGGCAGTCTTTGTTCGCTAGATTCGATGGTAAATTTAATCGAAGGATGTAATGTGTTTATCAGACTATGAAACTTCTCTAAATTGTGACTTTTGTTTAAAATGATAAAACAGTCGTCTAAGAATCGCTTCCATTCCGATTTTACGTACACTTTAAAAGCTGTATCAAATTCACTTTCAACTTGTTGATACATTTTATCCTCCAGAAATCCCATCACGAGAGTTGCGTATGTGGGAGCAACTTTTGTTCCCATAGCTGTACCAGAGATCTGTAGATAATATTTTCCATCAAAGAAAAAGGTGTTATTATCTAGTATGATTTTCAATCCCTCCAACAAAAAATTATTCGAAAATCTTTGGTCGATAATGTGCCTATATGACTCTAGCCAAAATTTTACAGCATCTAATCCTAGTTTGTGCGGTATATTGGTGTAAAGACTTGTTACGTCGAAGCTTACCAATATTGCATCTTCTTTGACTTCGGCTGGTAAATGATTTAAAAAATCAAAATTATCACGGATAAAACTAGGTACATATTGGCATAAAGGTTTCAAAATTAGGTCAATGAAATGGCTCAATCTATGAGTTGGACACTGCGGTCCAGCAACAATAGGCCGAAATTTTAAATCTTTTGGTGAATTTATTTCGATATATGCGCAATTTTGTTGTTGAACTGCTGTTTCTACTTCCTTACTTTTGTGGATTTTAGGTAGTCCATAAAAGTTGCTTGTCTTTACCTCAAATTTTGTAAGATAGTCAACTTCCTTTTCAGTAGTACAATGAGGAAATTTTGAAATAAGTTTGTTTATATTTCTCTTAGTTTTCTTTTCCATATTGTCGTTGAGTTCCCGATAATATTGTTTATCATTGAGCTGTTCCTGAATTTTGTCTCGGTAATATATTCTGTCCATTATTACTAATGCACCACCCTTGTCAGCTTCTTTTATAATTATCGATTCATCTTTTTGTAATCTGTATAAAGCTTGCTGTTGTTTAAATGGTAAATTATTTTTTACTTTGTCCTGTGGCTTCGGTATTAATGGAAAGTTTGACAGATGATTAATGTATAAGTCTAAATCTTTATTTTTTCCTTTTTCCGGTGTAAATGTAGATTTATTTCTTACAATTGATTCGTCAGCTGTCTTTGATTCTTTATCCCCAAAATGATTTTTTAGTCTTAATTTTCGGCAAAATTCTTTGATATCCACTGAGAGTGTATCAGTGTCAGCTGGAGGTGTTGGAGTATATTTCAATCCTTTATTTAACACTTTCATTTCATCGGAATCAAGTTTGCGATTAGACAAGTTAATTATTTTTGGGTCGACCCAAATATATATAAAGACGGGAAGAGAAATGTAGGCTGATATTGATATGTCTGCAAATTATTTTTTCAAAAAGTTTTCATAAGATTCAACAAAAAAAAACCAATACATATAATATAGCTTGTCTTTTCCTGCAAGGTACTTTGACAAAAGTATAATATTTCACCACTGGATCTAATAATCACGTAGACACATTATTCAATACATTTTTTCAATATTTCTATGTTTTAAAAGTATGAAACTAAGGTGACAGCTTGTATGTAGGAAAACATTACAAGAAAGCATGTTCTTGTTTTATTACATGTATTAAAATAAGGACATATATTAAACTATTAAAGTACAATGTTGTAATATTGAATTAATATTAAATGTTTACACTAATTGAGACATGCTGAGTTTAGCCGGTTAATTGTTTGTATAGTACTGGTTTAATATTGTCTGAAGTTGAAACATGTTTTTTTTGTGTTTGGTTTCGGGTAAATTATTAAACATAAAAAAATGACAAAAGAAAATTAAATAAGTTTAATTTTTAAAACCTATTCGGCACAATAGAATAAACTAACCTTTTTCGCTATATGTTTTTTTTTCAAATGCCATTTGACATTGTTCAGTTGAAGTATGCGTTCATTTTATTATTTTGATATTTTCTTGATTGTTGGTTGCTTAACCTCCAGTGGCAAGTATTTCAAGCGTATTTTTTACGATAACAAAATTAAGACTACTACAATAGCAAGGTAGGTCTTGTAATTGATGCCAATTGGGATAAGGTCTGGGGAAAATGGAATCCAATTGGAAATAGTTTGTATATTTGATAGGGATAGACACAATTATAATAAGGTTGACTATTAAAGAATATACATAAAATAGGCTGTGAAAAGTATGATCCATTTGCTTTTTACATACCATCTACCTCGATTTTATATGTGATACACATCATTTTTAGGTCTTTTCACTTTTCCGTGGAAAGACCTATCGGTTTTCTTCTGATTTTTTTTCTTCCGTCTAATTTTTTCCTTCGCCGTTTTTTTGTTCCGCAAGATTTCGCTTAGATAGTTGGAATATGATATTGAACAGTTTATACGCCTTTGAAACTGACCCTGCTTAACCGAATACTTTGCCATATAAGAGTTATCTCCCCGAACACTGTTTTTCTTGTTATCTCTTAGGCTTCGCAACCGTATAAGAAACAGACAAATTTGTTTTTCCGAATTGCTTGTTATATCTTCATGATATTCTGTTTAATTTTGACCGAATTAAGCCGTATAGAGATTCCATATGAGAGTTATTTCCCCTTTTGTATTTGGTATAAGTGAAATGTACTTTCATTTAGAAAACCATAAGCGATAGAAGCCTAGGGTCTTTTAAATTGAGGTCCTTGGTCCAAAAAAATAAAAATGCGGTCAAGGTCAAAGGTCAAGGTCATGTTCAAAATTTTGATTTTGGCTTGTTTTTAGAAATCATATAAGATATCGACAAAATATTTTCACGCAATGGTTAGTTGCGACATGTCGTTACACATACATTTTAGTTGTAAAGGTACGTAGACATTTGATGTAAGTTTTCCCCTTGTTATATATAATATTAGTCTTATGGTAATATAACTCCTTAAAAATTTAAAGTAAAGGTCTAGAGTCTTTTGATTTAAGGCCCTTAGTTGATGACCTTGAAATTGAGCACAAGGTCATTGGTAAATATTTACGTTCTAGATTTTGACTGATTATTATACATGAAAAAGCCATGGGACGTTTTGCATTAGGTTGCAAGCAATGTGACCTTGAAACCCTATATTTTTGGAATCAGCGTTCAATAAGCTGTCAATTGACGCTTAAACTGATATTTGAAATTAAATTTTAATATTTTCTTTTAAAAAATAGATTCTTACTGGTGGAAAGACCTTAAATTGTTCTCTGAACAATTGGTTTTTAATATTGTTCTTACATCTCTTCTGAAAAAAACCCAGATGCTTGTTATACTCTGAAACTACAAGTCTCATCGACCTAAACATTTGCAGTAAGCAGGGCATACATGTACTAAAACGTCATAAAACAAGGTGGTGCAGATATCTCTCAGGAATTTTCCTAGAGAAAATAAATTGCAATGCCGTAATAATCACTTGCTAGGTCCGTAAATCTCAGTAAAATCCTACAAAAAAATGTCCACTTCTAGATTGCAATACTAATCTGTGTTACAAACTGGTGCTGAAAAATGTACTTTATAAGAAAATAATCATTAGACGTGTTTTAACGTTACACCGGATCAATTAAATCCAAAGCATGCACTGCTCGTAAACTGTGATCAACATGTCAATATCCTACAATGACAAAAAAAATAATAGTGTGCATTCCGTCTCTATACATGTTGTCCGTTCATCATCCCCGTCTAAAAAAAATCAAAATACTAAGTTTTCGTTAGTATTAATCGGCGTCACGTGATGTCTCTTCAATCTGGCGCGAGAGTCGCGCGCGGAACCTGAAATAAATTAAACACTTTCCAAACTAAACATGAAACTTCCCCGGTAACACAATTATATAGACCCTTACAGAAAGAAAGAAAGAAAGAAAGAAAGAAAGAAAGAAAGAAAGAAAGAAAGAGAGAATAAGAAACAAACAAACAAACGAACAAACAAACAAACAAACAAACAAACAATCACACATACACACATATCAATCAATCATGTTTCAAAGGGGGAAAGACCGTTTGCTATTGCTTTTTAAAAGCAATTAATTTATATTTGTATTTGAATTTGTTAAGATGTGTCTCGAGCAAAACAGGAACTTGTCACTTTGTCGATGTGCCGTTGGAAATTCTAGTGAATTTTATCATTTTTAATATCAGTCTTGATATGGATCATTAAAAGATGTTAGGATATATCGTATTTCTATGTATATTCTGCAGACTGTTGCTTCTTTTGACAATGTTAGATGTACTTCTATACTCCTTCTTGTATTATTAGACACCTTTGAATGTTCATGACTAGCATAAATGGAAGCTATACTGCAGAACTGGATCTGCCATCACTGTATTAGATACCTAAACTACATAAGTGTCCTTACAAACAACGGTATATTGCTGGGTCTTCCAAGTGTTCCACGAAACCTCTTTCGAAATTATTAACATCTATTTTATTAGCAATCAAAGACGGGCTTCAAAGTTATTGTGAAACTGCCTATTCTAGAGGTGGCGTGAATCTGATGTGGATACTTAAAAATTCAAAAGATCTTTTAGAGTACATACAATCTAACTCTCTTTCATCTTGTAACAGTATTAAAGCATTTGACTTTTCTACTCTTTACACAAGTATTCCACATTCCAAACTAAAAGACAAATTGAAAGAGTTGGTATTACTTTGCTTCATAAAAAAGAATGGCCAACGTAGATACAAGAATCTTGTCTTAGGGAGGGATAAATCCTACTTTGTAAAGAATCACTCTGATTTAAACAAAAAATTCTCTGAAACAGATATTATCAAGATGCTTGATTTCTTGATTGACAACATATTTGTTACGTTCGGAGGACGTGTTTTTCAACAGACTGTCGGCATTCCAATGGGAACAAACTGTTCCCCTCTACTCGCCGACTTGTGTTTTTTTTATTATTATGAGGCTGACTTCATGCTGGAACTTCTTAGGAAGAAAGATAAGAAGTTAGCAATATCCTTTAACTCTACTTTCCGCTATATAGATGATGTTCTTTCACTAAACAATTCAAAATTTGGTGACTATGTGGAACGCATCTGTCCAATCGAACTAGAGATAAGGGACACTACAGATACAGTTAAGTCGGCTTCATATCTTTACTTACATCTAGAAATTGACAATGAGGGTCGGTTGAAAACAAAACTTTACGACAAAAGAGATGATTTCAGCTTTCCAATTGTGAACTTTCCATTTCTAAGTAGCAACATTCCAGCAGCACCTGCATACGGGGTATATATCTCCCAATTGATACGATATTCCCGTGCTTGCATTTCCTATCATGATTTTCTTGATAGAGGTTTGCTGCTCACAAGGAAGCTATTAAACCAAGAGTTCCAAATGGTAAAGTTGAAATTATCCCTTCGTAAATTTTACGGACGCCATCACGAGTTGGTTGACCGTTATGGAATAACCGTTTCACAAATGATATCGGATATGTTCCCTACGTCGTAACTACAATCCCCTTCCTTTTCATGAATATGACCTACCGAATTAGACTATTTACCGGATTTGTAATCACATAAGCAACACGACGGGTGCCACACGTGGAACAGGATCTGCTTACCCTTCCGGAGCACCTGAGATCACCCCTAGTTTTTGGTGGGGTTCGTGTTGTTTATTCTTTAGTTTTCTATGTTGTGTCGTGTGTACTATTGTTTTTCTGTTTGTCTTTTTTCATTTTTAGCCATGGCGTTGTCAGTTTGTTTTAGATTTATGAGTTTGACTGTCCCTTTGGTATCTTTCGTCCCTCTTTTGTGTATGAATAGGTTTATTCGTTTACTTTCTGGTTGAATCAACATATCATTTGAACTATTTACTGGGATTGTTCTTTAATATACTAATTTCAGTTTCCAGCATCACTCCATGAAAGTTTGATTTAAACATAAAATGCTATGTCTCAGATTTAGGCAAGGTTATAAAATGTTATTTTGTCGATACAATATCCAATTAAAAATATGATAAAATTATGAAAGGACTGGATTAGTTAGAACTGGATTTGGTATTTGAAATGTCAAGTTCATATATTCTGTTCGTCCAAACCACCTTTTTTTATATATATTTATCAGAAACGCCACAACTTCTACATTTGAATGTTAAGGATGGGTTTATACGCTTGAACATCAGGATCTATATGAATAATTTTTATTTCATTTACCTGTGCACTTTATTGTGGGACCTCGTGTCACCATGAATGAAAAGTTGCATTGTGTAATGCAATTGATTAAGGAATATCACGAGATTGCTAGTTAGCCAATAATAATAACGTATTATAATGAAACATACATCTAATGTAATTATCTTAAAATAAAATCAAAAGTACAGATCCTCGAATACTGGCACTGAATGAAAGCTAGTTAAAAGCCAACAACAAATAAAACTACGTTGTGTGTTTAGTACTTAGTTTGTCTTGCTTTTCATCTTTTAAGTTGACGTTTGTCTTACGTCTGGTATATGTAAGTTAGATACAAATGGCAGTTTTTAACGACCTTGACTGGCTATACAGCCCTTGTACGGTCGGCTTAAGATAGATTTATGGTATACCGCCATCTTAAATTGTACAACCACAGTGAAACATTGGTCTAGTTATTTGGCCAAACCTGCAAATTTGGAGACGGATTTCCAATTTTCATGGTTAGATTGTTCATCTATATAAAGAAAATTTTGTGATTTATTGTTATATCCAAAATATTTAAAAATTTTTTGTTTATTTTTGAATATTTTTTTTCAAATGAGCCAGTTAAGGGGAGATAACTCTTTTATTAATAAAATATACTGGACTAATAGGGATTTTTTTTTTGTAGCAAGAAAACAAATTTGGTGACACCATTTTTTTCTTTTTAATTTCCTAAATCATATAATAAAACCTATCTTCTCACAATTTATTATCAAAGAATTTTTTTATGCACTCAAAAGTGTTTTTTCATGATCAATTTAAGCAAATAAGCAATGTTCATAACTTAAAAAATAGCACAGTGACCAATACTTGTTATTATGATTTTGAAAAAAGCATAGTAAAATCTTTATGGTGGCCAATTATAATAAAATGCTGTCTCAAAAAGTGTATACTCATGATACTTTAGTAATAACTTTCTTTTTCTTTTCATGAATGTTATCGTTCAGAAAGGTTTGCATTAATGACAACTATCGCTATTTTACGGAAGGAGTAGGTGCGGTAAGGGCCGATTTCGGCCTCAATTTTCAAGTTCATCTAACGAAAGAGTTTAGACACTTTTTAAACACTTAAGTGTCTATTTCAATTGAATCAATTAGTTTATGTGAAAGATTTTAACTGAGTGAGTCATTAAAAACGCTCGGATTCAAGCTTAGATATGAAAAACCTATCAATTATGCCAAAAACCCGTCGCTTTTCAGATGTTGTTTGTCAAAAATGAAAGTGGCCGCATCCGTGTTCATCCTCAACCTTTATATATATTATGTTTTGTCAACAAATACAACCTACATTTCAATATTATAAATGAACACGAATGCGGCCACTTTCATTTTAGACGGAAACCGTCTAGAATTAAACTAAAATGCTAAAATTGTGCAGATTGCAGTAATTTAGCATGACTAAATGATGATTGTATCCGATATATGTGCATTGTATGGTCAAAAACAGCCCATATTTATGTAGCAGAAACATTCTACTTTTCAATAAATATCTTTACGATTACATTTTCACAATTTTCTAAAACTGTTTTACTTGGAGCCAAAAAAGGGTCTTACTGAACCTACTCCTTTCCCTTTGATCTTACTGTCTGATATAATTTTCGTTCTCAGCGGAAACAGGTGATATGAAAATTATCGCTAGAAATTGAGAAAGCACGTGCCGTTGTTAATGAAATTAACATGAAATTAACAACGTCGTCAAAGGTAAAATAGCGATAAACAGATTATCATAGGTCATCTCAACTCGATTGTTTTTCTCGCTTTCGCTGTACCGGCTTATGTGAGAGAACCAATCTCGTTGAGATGAACAACGATAATCTATAAATATGAAATTTCAGCTTCCACGATTAATGTCAGTAAGAATGATTTAATCGACATGCTGACAAAGTTATGATTAAAACCAGATGTTACAACTTGGTAAGCATACCACGCAGTGTATGTAGCTATAAAGTATACTTTTTAATTTCTTTGATTTATTCTTTAGAGAATAGGAACATAGAACGACAATGTGGTCATTTTTATAAATTTTCTGTTTACAAAACTTTGAATTTTTCGAAAAACTTAGGATTATAATCCTGGTACCTTTGATAACTATTTACACCACTGGGTCGATGCCACTGCTGGTGGACGTTTCGTCCCCGAGGGTATCACCAGCCCAGTAGTCAACACTTCGGTGTTGACATGAATATCAATAATGTGGTCATTTTTATAAATTTTCTGTTTACAAAACTTTGAATTTTTCGAAAAACTAAGGATTTTCTTATCCCAGGCATAGATTACCTTAGCCGTATTTGGTATAACTTTTTGAAATTTTCGATCCTCAATGCTCTTCAACTTTGTGATTGTTTGTCATTTTAAATATTTTGATATGAGCGTCACTGATGAGTCTTATGTAGACGAAACGCGCGTCTGGCGTACAAAATTTTAATTCTGGTACCTTTGGTAACTATCATTGACAATCTCAGCTGACATTCGTCATTAGTACTTTTTATCTTTCAGGAAGGGTTACAACATGTACTTTTCAAGAAGTTCGATAAATAAAAGAGCACTGGTTCTTATATGTAAGATCCAACTGTTTCGAAGTGGGAATATCTGCCCCTGATATATGAAATGATGTTCCTATTTTGGATATGAGTACGGTGGTACATCTAACGTTTTTTCTTTATTATTATATATGTATGTAATAGTTACTTGACCTAATTTGTGTTGTTCGTATTGATTTACCGAATAATTGTTTGTCGCTAGAAATCGTATTTTGACTAACTGTTTATTTCAGAAATACACGTGAAATTTGTATTCACATGAACCTTACAGTCATGAAATTTACAACAAATAAAATTTTTATTTAATTTGAAAGGTAAGAAGTAATTTGACTTACTTTATCTTTAAATTTAACATAGATTGCACATGAAAAAGAAGAACAAAAATCATGTGATTATCAGGTCAAATGCATGAGACTTACGTGCAATTCACATAAACTGTTTCACACGAGTTTCACGTATAAGCTTTTTTGATGTAAAATCACGTGAATTTTACTTAAGATTCACATGACTTTAAATTAACGTGAAATGATGTGAGTGACATTTGCCTGTGTAATCTTTACATCTTTAACAACATTCATTGCGATTACTGCTATAACTCTAATGCATTGTTAAGAGTAGGGAAAAAAAAGGTTAGCCCAGTATATGTGCAAAACAATTTACACCAGTGTGTCTCTAAACTTTTACAAACCAGCATTAAATATCAAAATCTCTGTCTGACAATGAGAAGGCTTAACAATTGTCAAGAATTACCGAGCCGGTCTTATAAATTTAAGTTAACTGCTTACTTAAACCGTGTGATGGTTTTCGTTCTGCTTGAAATTCAATTCTAGGGAAATAATTTGAGTCCTTACTGATCATTAAAATGTTACTTTTGGATTTATGTTTTCGTTTATTTTTTAGTAAATACAATTAACGGTACCAATTTTCTTGCACCGGATGCGCATTTCGACAATACATGTCTCTTCAGTGATGCTCGTGGCCAAAATATTTGAAATCCAAAGCTTATATATTTTTTAGTTAACCTTGGTAGCAACTTTTTCGAGCTTTATTCTCTTTTAACAATTACATAAAACAAACAAGAAAGTTAGATGTCTTGTGGTATGATTGCATTGCATGATTGGGTAAGCCTGTCTAGATAACCGATCTAGTCAATAAATTAAAGTAACGAGTAGCTTTCAAGACCATCATTGACATGAACAATGTTTGGACTGGTATTGTGATTAAATCGTATGAAGGTCGAGTAAGCATGTTCGTTACTTTAGTGCGTCACTATTTGTGATGTCCTGTGGTGTCTGTCGTTGATTAAATATGTTCTTTGTTGTTCTGTGGTTCGATTATTGTGTCGACTATTTTATTTTGTATTGTGCATTTTTCTTTGATGACTATTTTTGCGTGTTTGTGCTATAATTCTGTCCGATAGCGTCGTCATTTTGGCGATGATTTATTACAATTGTCATAAAAGTGTGAAGTTTGGCAAGCGCTTAAAATAGGTAAAACCAACCAGTGTTTATTTTAATGTCCTACACCAAGTCAGGAATATGGCAGTTGTTATTAAATACTTCGTTTATATGTATGCTGGCGTTTGTGTTTGTTGCATTTCAGTTTTTTCTTCTAATAATTGATTTGTTTCTCTCGGTTTTAGATCGCGATCTGGTTTTGTTTTCTCTTAGTCGATTTGTGACTTTTGAACACTAGTATTATAATATTGTTGCCTTAATTTGGCGGCTTTTGTTGGTTAAGTTGCTATAATCATTATTTCAAACTATACTTTTTTCAGGACAAGTGAATGGAGAGTAGGAGCAGATAACTCTTTCTTGCGATAGATGACATTTTTCCGTAATGTGAAAGCGATTCATGTGGTATGCCGTAATGTTTGTTTATATACGTAAAAAATAGCGTCTGTAAGTTATACATGTTATAATCAGTTCTAAAATATCAAAATAAAAAAATGCAAAATTATATTTATCAGATAATAGTACTTTAGGAATTTTTTCTGCACTAAGGAATTCTTTGAAAAGGTGGAAATTGGATACACTACAATGAGCTATTTCACAAAAAATGTCAACAATGATCAATGAGAAGAAAATGACCATCAAATCAAGTAACAGTTAACTTTGAAAAAATCGTTCTACGTCTTTTATAGCATGAAAAATTCCGACAACCGCCTATTGGGCTTGCTAATGACATCATGCTGATTGAGCTCAAAAGACCGCTTCCATTTGGGTCTACAATCCAAAAAAATCAAACTGGATGATGATTCAGGAAAGAATAGAACCGGCGAGTTATGTCGAGTGTCAGGATGGGGAGACAGTAACGGAACTCACCGGGGTAATTATTTACAGAAGAAAAGATAAGATTGACGTTCTCAGAATATCCATGGTCCTCAAATGTTATCTTATTTATTTATCAAACAAGATCTAGCACAGACCCCACAAACATGATAGCTACTAAAAGAATTCAATAACGGACTATTTTTGGTAAACAATATAAAAGCTTTGTAAATTACTTCAAATATGGAACTAACAATAAGAAGTATACGCACAACTAACAAAATATTTAAATCTTCAATCAAGTTCTTCAATGACTCGTAGAAAAGACGAACAAAATAATAGTAGTAACAACTGTTTTATTTCAAATTTGGTCTAAGAAAATGTTAAAGAGAATAGGTTTTATTCGCATCCCATAAACACTTTAAAGTATGGATCACAACGAGTACTCGAGTACTCGGGTACTCGCTCGGAACGCCGAGTACTCGAGTATAGTTTTAGTACTCAGATACTCGTTTGTGTGTTATACATTTTGTCAATGAGATATTCCTCTTAACATTTCCACCTTCTTTAGTTCCGTTGTAATATCCCCTTCGTAATACTAAATAAAATCTAATACAAAATGTGTTTATCCTGAGGATACCATTTGTTATAGTAGTACAATCAACGTCCTTTCCTGAATTTTTTGCACTCTTACAAATGAGAAGATACCACGAAATAAAATTTGAATATATGTACACAAAAGTGGAAATAAAAATTTGCGCTTCGAAGGGAACCGAAAGAATAAGAAAAAAACTAAAAACTACAAAATTCTTTCAAATCAACACATAGAAGACTTAACAACTGGGAATATCAAAACAATCATCATTTATGATCTAAAAATCTCTTCAAAATTTGCCTGATCCTTTTCTACATGGGGCACTCTTCGTCTCATATGACGGTATGAATATGAATACCGCAATACAGCTACGACTTACAAATTTTTTGCATAACCGTGGTCCTAATGTGATGGGGTGCAACACCCATAATTTCATTCGTTGATCTCGCAATGTTACCAGAGAGCCATTCTCAATGGTTCAAACATATATATCGATAATAAACTGACAACGCAATGGTTTAGAAAGACAAAGACAAACAGACAAATAATAGAACACAAGAAAATGAAAGACTCAACAACACGAGTCTCACCAAAAACTCAGGTGCGCTATATTAAATAAACAAATGTCTGAGTACTGGATAAGAATATTGGAACATATCCATATCATTCATGATCAAAGGAAACAGTAACTGTCTTCAAAACACCACATAAAAATGTTATCATTTAAGGATAAAATACAAGTTTGAAACTGAAAATTATATATAAATATAGCGCCATGTGTCTGAAATGTTATGCTTCTAAGACAAGATGTTGTTTGGGATGTAGTTCAAATTTCACATTGGCTTTAATTTTTTTTTATTATTTTAGCCTAAAAAAGTCACAGTTTTAACGGTTTGTATGAATAGAATAAATTGCAATGTTTTACGGTACTTTATTCTGCCAACAGAAAAGAGTACGTGCTTTTGAAAATTTCAAAGTAGCATGGATTTAATTAATGCTCATAAAGCACATAAAAAAGACATATATACAATCTTTAGACAAAGTTATAAACAAAAATGATCCACATAATTACATAATTAACCATACCATTATAACAAAATGTCGGGATGTTCAAGTACCGAGACACGATTTAAGTATTTCCCCAACATGGAGCAAAGAATAAAGTTGTACAAGGACAATTAAAAAGAACACACTCACAGTAATAAAGACGATAAATAACATAAACAACATAAGCTACTTAAATCTAAAATTCAAGACCATCATGTACTATTTGTGAAGTTGATACGGAATTCAAGAATGCCTAGACACCATCAAATGAACGTTATTGGAAAACGTTCTGTGACATGACTTTGGCTCATCAATGTTATACTAAGATATTGGTAAAGTAACTTAACTAAAGTGAAGTTAATCTATGATTTCAAAACTAAACTCGTCTCGTTTGTCTTAGATTCTGGTAGTAATATGGCCCGTATGTGTTGAAAACGTTTGATATATCCGTCTGATAATTCATATTCATTATAATATTGATTTTGAAAAGTAAGACTTTAAATATCTTTCAATCTAAGAACTACAAAGTGTACAGGACGGCCTCATGTTCATCAATCTGCTTACGAATGCGATAGTTTTTATAGAATAACTATCTCGTGTGTTTGATATATCGTTTTTGTTATATTTAGGGAGATAGTGGTGGACCTCTAGTTTGTAGCGTAGATGATACAAAAACGGTTAAGCTAATGGACATAGTGTCACATGGTAATTATTGCGATGGACATGTACCATCTGTTTATTCGAAAGTGTCTGCTTACATAGACTGGATTAAAAATAATATGAACAAGAAATGTCGACCAGGCAACAAAGGCAAGAACGGCAAAAAGGACAAGAAAGACAAGAAAGATAAAAGAAATAAGAGAAACAAAAACAAAAATAAGTAAATAAAACAGTTTTTGATGCGTTTGTAATTTTTGTTATTTTTTTCTATGACACAAAAAGATAAAAACTAAAGTGTGAAAATATAATTAAAACATACTGTTTTGGATTGCACTAAATGAACGTCTAAACGAAGATTTTTTTAAAAGTTAAATATAAATGATTGAATACTATTACCAACATAACTATTGTGGTTGGCCACGATGTTATGAAACTGATTCCAATCCCTAAATAAATCATTGTGAATACATCCAAACTTATTCGTTTTAATAAATCTCTTATTTAAAAAGTGTAACAAACATTAGAAAATTAAAAAGAGCATGACAAAGGGTTTACAGTATTGTTTGGTATTCAATAAAGTACACGTTTATGTTAAATAGTTGGACGCCTCTTCGTTGGGTGATCTTTATCTCCCCTTTGAATAATTGATTGTTTGTCAACACTGGACTGGTGCCTAAGCATAATTGAGAATTAATAAAGAATTTTACAAATTATAATAATACTCATAAATTAAGGATATTCTCGGGCTTGTTTTTCTTATCATGATTTACTAGATAGAGAGTTGCTGTTCCCAAGGAAGAAAGTAAACCAAAAGTTCAAAATGTTTGAAATCGTCCCTTCGTCAATTTTACGGATACCATCACAAGTTGGTTGATCGTTATTAACCGTTTCAAAGATGATATCGGCTTTGTTTCTTATGTTGTAACTACACTTTCTTTACCTTTTCACAAATGTGACCTACCGAGTTAGAATAATTTCGGGGTTTGTAATAACATGTGCAACACGACAGGTGCCACATGTGAAACGGGATCTGCTTATCCTTCCGGAGCACTCGATAGTATTCTTTTTTCGTTATAACCATGGCGTTGTCATTTTGTTTTTTTAGATCTATGAATTGACTGTCCATCTGGTATCTTTCGTCCCTCTTTTTTTTTTAAATATTAAGCGGAATATATAGTTTAAATGCTGGATATAATTTCTGAAACAAAACACTAAGTGCAGGTATTCCTTTAAGGTGGTATGGGTGTCTCAATTAAAAATGATACACGATCATCCAAAACTGTGGAGAAGTCTCGACTTAGTTTTGAACGTATTTATTAACACTATTTAACTTTATTAATATATATATGGTTAAAATTTTATTTGTCAAGTCTATAGATAATAACAGTTTTGTTAACCACTGCCTAATGATTTGTAAGAATAAAAACAAAGTCATAAATCAACAGGATAATTGATATTTGTTTCAAATTTAGAGGACGATTATGATATATAAATTAAAATGGAAACCGGGAAGGTGTCAAAGAGACAATAACCGACAAAGAGCAGAAAACAGCCACGTTCGCTCGTGTATGTAACAATGTTTTAGATTTTAACGAGAGAAATTCATGTTTTACTGAAAAATTATTACACCAGGGTTTTCGATATCACAAACTAGTTAAAACATTTTCTAAATTCTATCATCGGTATAAGGACATTATTCGTAAATATAGCTCAACATGCAGACTTCTTATACGTTCAGGTATTTCACATCAATTTTTGTATGGAAATATTCTTTATAAAGCACAAAAATGTCAGTATTCACCTCATAAACTAACAAAACCTTTAAATAGACTTATTAAGAAGGGATATAGTTACATGTACGATACTGTTGTCAGGTCGTTAAAGATTGCATATTTTGGCGTTAATATTGATTCAATTATAGGGTTTTTGCATCGGAACTAAACATATTCATGCAAAACCAGTTGTTGGCATGACACGGATTATGTTCTTCTTATATGATGGTATGATACTAAACCCCTAACGGGAAGGAGTGTGCCTGATAGTCATATGATGAAATCATAATAATCTTTCAATCAGTTTAATTGAAGTCTGGAGCTGGCTTGTCAGTTAACTGCTAGAAGTCTGTTGTTATTTATGTATTATTATGTTTAACCCCTCCGCATTTTTTCGCCTGTCCCAAGTCAGGAGCCTCTGGTCTATGTTAGTCTTGTATTATTTTAATTTTAGTTTCTTGTGTACAATTTGGAAATTAGTATGGCGTTCATTATCACTAAACAAGTATTTATTTGTTTAGGGGCCAGCTGACGGACCCCTCCGGGTGCGGGAATTTTTCGCTACATTGAAGCCCTGCTGGTGACCTTCTGCTGTTGTTTTTCCTATGGTCGGGTTGTTGTCTCTTTGACACATTCCCCATGTCCATTTTCAATTTTACCAATCGGTTTTCAAAACACCGATAAAATATAACACCCCAGGCGTGCATCACCTGGCCCCTAAACTAAAAAATGTACTTGTTCGGACGTCATACTACACTCACCAACCTAAAAGAGGGACGAAGGATAAAAGGAAAATAAACTGACAACGTCATGGCTAAAATTGAAAAAAAGACAAACATACAAATAATAGTACACAAGAAACAAGATGGAAAACTAAGGACTGACTTACACAAACCCAGCCAAAATCTTGGGGTGTTCTCAGGTGCTCCTGAAGGCTTAGCAGATCCTGCTCCATATGTGGCACCCGTCATGTTGCTCATGTTATTACAAACCCGGTAAATTGTCTAATTCGGTAGGTCATTTTCGTGAAAAGTAAGGGGATGGTAATTACGACGTAAAACATATCCGATTTCATCTGTGAAACGGTTATTTCATAACGGTCAACAAATCTTGTGATGGTGTCCGTAAAATTTACGAAGGATGTCAACTTCATCATTTTAAACTCTTGATTTAATTGCTTCCTTGTGGGCAGCAACTCTCTATCACGGAAATCATGATAGGAAATACAAGCGCGGGAATATCTATCAATTGGGAAATATATACTCCGCATGCAGGCGCTGCAATTGGGAAGGTGAAATCATCTCGTATATCGTAAAATTTTGTTTTCAACTGACCTTCTAGATGAAACTCAAGATATGAGGCAGACTTAAATGTTGCTGTTGTATCCTTTATCTCTAGGTTGCACTTTGGAAATTCAGCTGTTTCTCAAAACAAACCTCTTTTGGGGAGATCTTGAATATTCATAGAAATTAATTTTGTTTACATACTGGTTCCTATTTATGCTCTCTGTGTTCCATCTCGAAGGGACATAACTTGGGAATACATGTGCATATTGTTTACATTGAGATATGCGGTAACCTTTCATTCGAGGTAGGGGTAGTTAAGAAAATTAGTGTTAGTTTCAGAAGTTCAGGGCATACAAGCGTTAAAAATATGCCACAAAGCCCTATATTTCGACCTTTGAAAAAAAAAGTGGTGCAAATGAACTTTCAATTCTAGGATTTTTAACCATAGTAAAAATGGTACAGTTTGAGCCGTAAAAGTAGTTGCTATCGGAAATTTCCTTGTCAATATTTACAGAAATGCAACCTCTAGTTCGATGGGATAAATGCGTTCAACAAAGTCACCAAATGTTGAATTATTGAGTGAGCGATAATCATCTGTATAGCGGAAAGTAAAGTTAAAGGATTTTGCTAACTTTGTTTTCATCCTAAGAAGTTCCTGTATGAAGTCAGCCTCATAATAATAAAGAAACAAGTCAACAAGAAGAGGGTACAATTGGTTCCCTTTGGAATGCCGACAGTCTGTTGTAACACACTTCCTCCAAACGTAACAAATATGTTGTCAACCAAGAAATCAAGCATTTTGATAACGTCAGTTTCAGAGAATTTTTTGTTTGAATCAGTGTGATCCTTTAAAAAGTAGGTTTTATGCCTCCCTATTGACAATGCACTTGAATCTTTGTATGGCATTCTTTTTTATGAAACAAAGCAATACCAATACCAACTGTTTCAACTTGTCATTTAGTTTGTAATGAATAATACTTGTGTAAAGTGTAGAAAAGTCAAATGTTTTATTACTATTACAAGATGAAAGAGTCTTAGATTGTATGTACTGTAAAAGATATTTGGATTTTTTTGTTCCCACATCTGAAACACGACACCTCTAGAATAGGCAGCTTAATTTTGAAGCACGGCTATGATCGGTTATGAAATAGATGTTAATAATTTAGAAAGAGATTTCGTGGAGCACTTGGAGGACTCAGCAATATACCCTTGTTTGTAAGAACACTTATGCAGTTTAGGTATCCAATACAGTGATGGGAGATCAAGTTTTTTGTCTGTGGTTGAAATGCCAAAGGACCGTAGACCTATGATTATCCAGGATTTATTCTTTCGTAAGAGAAGTAGGGGGTATATGTTGAGTTTCCAAGTGATTGATTGATTGTTGGTTGCTTAAAGTCCAGTTGCAAATATTTCATGCATATTCAGTTCGAGAACAAGTTCACAATAAATACAATAATCTTGTCATAATAGAGGCCATAAGGGATGATGGTCGGAGAAATTCCGAATGCCACTTGAAAACGAGGGCACATTGGATAGGGACAGAGATTTTGCCTTACAACAGGCCACCTACGGTCCCTCAAAGAGTTGTTGTAATGGTTCTTAATGTGCAAAGAGCGTGGCACTCTCTGTACACGAGCCATTGGATTTAACGTCCCCATTCTAACCGGACGTGACTGCGAACTTAATACATCCCGCACAGCCAAACTTACACCCCACTTCCGCAAGCGTTTTACTGCATGTCGGGAGAAGACCAAGTGACCATATTTCTATTCCCCAGTCACCCTTGCGAAGATTCAAGATGCGGTGTTTGCGGTCAAGATATAAAATCTTCAAAAAGAACAAATAAAACACCCACAATACAGAAACTCGCCAATTAGTGTCCATCTTGGTAAAAAACATTTTCAAATAATACCTATTTTTAAATGTAGACGGGATGAAGCCTATCCAAAGGAGATGGAATGTTATTTCATCACAACGTTCCGATCAAAATTGAATCCAGAGAAATTAAATAACGAAAAATGCTGGAACGTCACAAACCTCCTTAACGACGTCGCCCATTACGACGCTATATCAGTTATCATGAAGAGTCACAACGGAAGGATGAAATCGATTGAACTTGAAGTGTTAACTTGTTACTTATTTTACTTATTATTTATGAATATATATATCTGCACATTTGAAAATTATTTAGATTAAAACTGACATTGAAAAGTAATACCTGGCCACCGAAAGCTTCATTTTTATGACGCTCAGGAGGTCGTGTGGTCTAGCGGGACGTCACGGCTACAGTGTTTGCGATTGGGTATCACGATATCATGGGTTTGAATCCCGGCGCGGGATGAACAAAAAATTTGCAAAAGCAAATTTACAGATCTAACGTTGTTGGGTTTATGTTTAGACGAGTTGTATATATAATATACAAATGTACTGGTACCATTCCCAAGTTATGTCCCTTCGAGATGGAACACAGAGAGCATAACTGGGAACCAGTATGTAAACAAAATTAATTTTCTATGAATATTCACGATCTCCCCAAAAGAGGCGTGTTATAATAATAGCTGTATTTACAAAGTGCAACCTAGAGATAAAGGATACAACAGCAACATTTAAGTCTGCCTCTTATCTTGAGTTTCATCTAAAAATTGACAATAAGGGTCAAACAAAATTTTACGATACACGAGATGATTTCACCTTCCCAATTGTGAACTTTCCATTTCTATGTAGCAACATTCCAGCAGCGCCTGCATACGGAGTATATATTTCCCAATTGATAAGATATTCCCGCGCTTGTATTTCCTATCATGATTTCCATGATAGAGGGTTGCTGCCCACAAGGAAGCAATTAAACCAAAAGTTTCAAATGGAGAAGTTGATATCCTTCGTTAATTTTACGGACGCCATCACGAGTTGGTTAACTGTTATGAAATAACCGTTTCACAGATGATATCGGATATGTTTTACGTCGTAATTACCATTCCCTTACTTTTCATGAATGTGACTTACCGAATGAGACTATTTACCGGGTTTGTAATAACATAAGCAACACGACAGGTGCCAAATATGGAGCAGGATCTGCTTAGCCTTCCGGAGCACCTGAGAACACCCCAGGTTTTTGGCTGGGTTTGTGTTATTCAGTCCTTAGTTTTCCATGTTGTTTCTTGTGTACTATTATATGTATGTTTGTCTTTTTTTCAATTTTAGCCATGACACTGTCAGTTTATTTTTGATTTATGAGTTTGACTGTTCCTCTTGAATCTTTCGTCCCTCTTTTCGGATGATGAGTTGAGTATGACGTCCGAACCAGTAAAAATTTCTGTTTAGGGGCCGGCAGATGATGCACGCCTGGGGTACTATATTTTATCGGTTTTTTGAAGACCTATTGGTGGCTGTTTTCTGCTCTTTGCGCTGTTATTGTCTTTTTGGCACCTTCCAGGTTTCTATTTTAATTTATATATCATAATTGTACTCTAAATATGAAACAGATATCAATCAATTATTCATTTTTTTATGTCTTTGTTTGTACCTTTACAAATCATTTAGGATATCATCAATAGACTTGAAAAATAAATGTCAACCATATATCTATTAATAAAGTTAAATAGTGTTAATAAATACGTTCAAAACTAAGTCGAGACTTCTCCACAGTTTTGTGTGATCGTTTTCATAACTTAAGTGATGCGACCTCATTCTTTAATTTACTCTTGAAACAAGTGAACAACAACATAATGCATTACTTATATTCTTTATTTAACTGAATGGTTATTTATTTTAGTTTTTCTTTCCCTTTCCCTTTTCCCCTGACTTTCCCTTTCCCTCTGACTTTCCTTTTCCGTCTGACTTTCCCCTATTATTTTTCTTCTTTTTCTTATCCTTCTGATTCTTGTTATTTTTTGTATTAATTTTATCTTTTATCCAGTCCAAGAAAGCAGAAATTCTGGTATGCACACTTGGAGAAATTCCATCGCAAGGGTTACTACCAAATGATAGTGCGCCTACAAGCTTATTACTGCATACCACGGGTCCACCACTATCAGCCTGAATGAATAAACATAATTTAAAATAAAAAAATTAGAGTAAGCATAGACACAATCTTTAATTATTGTGTATTAGACCAGTTGCAACTGTAACTTTAATTGACGGCTTAAGTAAACTAAATGACAAGAACTTCATAAATAGCTTTTTCAATTGAAAAGTTATATTCCAAAGAATTTTATTGTAATCCTTGATCTTATAATACTCAAGGTTCTAGACTTGTAATCGTGCATGACGCGGCATATCAACCTCGTCTTTATTTTTGTGTGTAGGTGTATGTGAGAGGGGAATGAAAACAGCACACACAACCAAAAGACCAAAAAAGTTAAAAAGTATATTTTAACAAAACACAGGTTAACAACCGATGTTCTTGAACTCTACTGACTGCCATGGTGATTGCCAAATAAACGGATCACCAGATGTAACAAACTGGCTCTCTCTATGTTGTTTTTTTAGATGTATTTCTATTTGTATCCATCTGATGAGTAATATAAAAAAAAGTTGTGGTATGATTGCCAAAGAGACCACTCTCCACAAGAGACCAACATGAAATAGAAATTAACAATTATAGGTCACCGTATGGCCTTCAACCATGAGCAAAGCCCATACCGCATAGTCAGCTATAAAAGGCCCCCAAAGGACAATGTAAAGCAAGTCAAACGAGAAAACTAACGGCCTTATTTATGTAAAAAAAAAATGAAAGTTGACCTATAGTTGTTAATTTCTTTGTCATTTGGTCTTTTATGTAGAGTGGTCTAATCGGCAATCATACCACCTCATTTTTTCTATACTTAATTATTTATTTAATACCAAACGATAACAATACACTTGCAGAAAAGATAGTAAACCGCATACATGAGGTGCAAACAATCTTATCTGGATTTCCATAATTCGTTTGTTTTCCGTCATGTTAGGAAATGAAACGGTATTTCCAAGAACATACAATTTAACTCAAATGAGGATAGACTCTTGATGTTTTTTAAAAGTCGAAATAGGATGAACGAATTATATTTACCCGGAGGCAAACATTACACAAGCACAAACGAAAAATTATAAACAAGTCTAAATTGAAAATAACGTTCAACCCTATGAGTGCGTTGGATAAAAACTTCATTTTTTTTTTGCATGCAAAACAAATGTCTTGGTAGAGGTGTATAAATATAGCACAAACAACACTTTTCTAAAAGGAAAACAAATTGAAGAAGTATATTTTTACAATAGGCGTTTGACTACCAGGTTGAACATCGGATGTTTCTAAGCTATGCTGACTGCCCATGACGATTGCGGAATAAACGATTCACCATATGCAACAAAATGGATCTGTGAATCATTAATTTGATAAATATGCACCCACAAACACACTCACACACACACACACATATATATATATATATATATATATATATATATATATATATAGGTTATCGAAATCTTTATCATTGTGAGTGGTCTAGCGCGTCGGGCATATTGCAATGACATTTGGTGCCACGATATCTCAGTAAAATGAATTCAGATCCCGGTGAGGAAAGAATAAACCAAAAAATTAAAGCAAATTTACAGATCTAACATTGTTGTACTGTTATTTAGACGAATTATATATATATATATATATATATATGAGTATTGTTAAAACTTGTGACACAGAAGAAGGCCATTTGTTGGGCCGAAATATTTGTCAACACGATTTAATAACAACATTTTCGTATAATAACATCTTATATCAGTACCGTTGTGCAAATCTTTAGACTGATATAATTTTGTCTTTATCTGCATAGTATCGCCTATTCTAGACGATCCGGTACATAGTAAATTTGCTGGTTGGTCCTTTTTATAGACTTTGATAGATATGTATATATTTGTAAGTACGTCTGAGCCAGTGACAACTCTACAACAGATTTATCCATCGGATCACCAGCAGTGATGGTGATACATGGATGTGTACATTATGTATATACAACTCGTATCTGTATATAAAACTCGTCTCAACCCAACAATGTTAGATCTGTAAATTTGCTTTCGCCATCGCCGGGATTCGAACCCATACTACTAGTACTTAGATATCGTGACACCAAATCAACTGCACTGTAACCTGCGCGCTAGTCCACACGACCACCTGGGCTCCAAAAATGAAGCTTTCGGTTGCAGGGTGTTACCTTTCCACGTCAGTTTTAATCTAGCGTCGTACTACAGTAAATGATATATAAGACATCAGCTCAATTATCTATAGTAAAGGATCCTACAAATTAATGTAAGATACAGTCACAGAAATAATTATATTGATAGGAACTTCTGAACCAGTGACAACTCTACAACAGATTTATCCATCGGATCACCAGCAGTGATGGTGATACATGGCTGTGAACATTCTGCATATAAAACTCGTATATATTTGTATATATATATAGTCGGGCATCTGCAATGAAACGTTAGCTAGCTTTGACAGCGTTTGTGAAGCGAATGACGCTGTACAGTATTATCAATACAATTATGAAATGTGCCCTCATGTAAGGTTTGCAAGTTTGCGATAACCACAAGAAATGTAAGGTTTGCGTCAAATGAAATGTACTTACCCGACAAGAATCTTTATCCTCGTCTTGAAGACAAATTAATTTGTTCCAATAGGCCTCTGGAAATAACGGAAACTTCCAAACCGAAGTCCAATTACTTCTACAGTATTCAGTAGTAACAACAGGCATATACTGTACTTGTAGACGATCAGGGAAATTACCTCCTAAAATCAGATGAAGTTGCAATGATTGTAAAATTTAGTTATTGTGAGTTCGAATTTTTCACAGTATGTTCTATAATAGCACTATCCAAGATTTTTCATTTTATTTCATTTAATTAAATTGATGAAAATTAAGTGCTTAATTTTCATTATGAACTGTTTCACATTTTTCATGTCTGGACGCTTTATAGCTGACTAAAACGAATTGTCATTTTTCATTGCTTAAGATCTTAGAGTGGCCTATTATTTCTTACTGTCTATCATCTAAACAATGGTGGATAGTGTCAGGGTTGGCCATGACAAGGATTTGATGAGCATTGCTCAGTCAAGTGGGAATTACTTGGAAAACCCCGGTTTGACTGGGTTATAAGAAATACTGTCCTGAATTTTGAATAGGATTTAGTATAGGATTAAACGCCTTTTTAAAGGAATTTATTGTATAAACTCGACCAGTTCTCTCACAAACAAATGCAAGTCCACAGGACTTTTATGCTATGTTTGTGAGTGACTTGGTCCATTTTATACACCAATAAATTCCTTTAAAAAGGCGTTTAATCCTAATAATTCTTTCAAATTGGAGATATGGAATATATTTTTCTACAATCGTTACCTATATCATCCGTAAATTGAATATGTATGTCACGGAATAGGCCTGGCGCATGAATATATTTGTTGATTAACGCAAAAATAAGTACTCAATGAAATTAAACTGCAAAAACTCTTATTATCATTCTAACGAATGTTTTCTGTATTATTTTATTGAACAATTAACTTGCAATGAAAATACATTTTGATTACGTCGTTGTTAATATTTCTGTATTATTTTATTGAACAATTAACTTGCAATGAAAATAACATTTTGTTTGCGTCGTTGTTATTATCGCCTCCATCTTGTTTACATTGGTTACGAAAAGAAGTTCGGTCAACGTCGTCTATCGAAAAATGACCAACGTCAAGATCAACTACCGGAAGTCCTCTTGACCAATCATATCAACGTATTCCCACATATGCAAATCATATAAGAATTATTGATCAATAACAAATGAAATACAATAATAATACTTTTTTTTTTAAATAAGCCAAAATATTTGATACATACATATACTGACTTGTTTGAGAGTCTTAATTATACAAGTGCATGAATCTCAGAAAGAACTCTTCTTGTAACTCTGATATAAGTGTACATGAAGACATATAAATACCTTTTCCCAATAGTCTTCCTAAATTATACCATAAAGCCTAAGAATTTTTTTTTGTCTCTCAAATATACTTATAACTATTATATTGAATTTACAGTCAACGTACAATTTACGAAAAAAATATTTTAAAAAACAAAATTACGTTCATTCCTAAAAAATGATTACTAAGTTTTGGCATATTTGACTGTACAATGTCATAATTTGATAAATAATTATTTTGATTAGAACGCCGCAGATTTGTTTATATAACAATAATTAGCCTTTTCATTTCTATAAGTCATGATGACATATCTGTTTATGGTGTTCATTTTGAAATATCATTGTTCAACAAATAAAGTTTACAATTCACTAAAAACACAAAAAGAAAACGAAAATTTTGTTTTCAGCCTACATATATAGAATAAATGGAGAAAAGGATAATATTCAATCATCTAGACATGACTCTCAATGTGTATACAATTTCTATATTTAGCTATCATACTATGACTCTTTTTGCCCAGTATTGTCCGTTTAAACAACCAGGGTTTGAATGTCCATTTCTCATTTTTCGCCCTTTTTATTCAAGGTTCAACCTTGGAAAAAAACATACCCAAATTGACATCTGTATCTCCCCATCCTGTTATTGTGCACACCTCTCCTGTATAGTTATGGCCTACATTAGTGTCCAGGTCGATTTTGTTTATAGTAGACCCGAATTTAAGCGGTTTCTGAAGCTCCAGTAGCATAAGGTCATTTTGAAGAAAATTTTTGCCTGTATCAAAGTCTTTGTGCTTTAAAAATATTAAATACAAATCAGTGAATCAGTATATGCAAACAGGGTAATTCCATGTTAACAAATGAACCATTAAAACAAAACATTTTACTTCTGGTAAACCTTGTTTAAACTGCACAGTATTGAGCCCTATTACAAATTTTCTCCTACATGCATTAAGATGTTATCGGGCAAAACATTGTATTATAATACTTGAAAGCAGATTTTCTCATGCAAAATATTCTGGAATTCTTTGACGTCACAAACAAAACTTCTATGTGTATTCAATCTTGAACAAAATTAGATTGATGAAAATTATTCATAACTATAATATTATCAAATCATATCTGTAAATAAAAGAACCTTGATGTATGGTCACGTCGACAACATCGTAACATATACAGGTAGATGAACGAAATTACATTCAAGTAAAATATTTGAATACTAATATAAATTCTAAACGCTAACCGATAACATCTTATTTGAAAAAATGACTTAAAGTTCAAATGTTGAAATCATTCACCTTCAAAGTACAGCAAATGCTTAAATATTGAAACTTGAAGAATGTACCAATAACATTAAATAACTACAGTCTTGAATACGAAAATAATTTCTGTTCGTTTAAGGTGGTACATAACACTACAGGGAAATCAATCTGTAAAAAATATGTTAGACGTTTGTCTCACGTTCTTTTATTTAGGTAATATTAGGAATTTTCAATGATAAAACTTTTTTGTTTGTCAAACTGCTATAAAAGCAATTTTTTTTTCTGATGAAGTGTGTGTTTTAAGTTTTTTTTTAGAAATTTTGATATAATCGTATAAGTGTCAAAATTAACATTTTATTAATATCTTATAAAAATTAAAAGAGTCAATTTATTTTTAGTCAGGGAGTTTGGTACAACCCTTAAAGAGCAAAAAAGTATAAAGGAATAATAAGAGGTTATAAGTCGAAGTGAAACAGACAATGACATGGCCGAAACAAATTCGATGATTTAAACGTTACCGCGTGGAACTCTTTGTTTGTTAGATTCCTTGTAAGCAAAATCACAAAAATGTCTATATAAAGTGGGATATATATTCTACTAAAAAGTAAAACAACAAAACAACCAGTTAAAAATTCTAAACGGAAAGTCCATAATCAATTTGCAAAATCAAAGCTAAAACATAAAACTGCATACCACATGGAACTTTTTCACTGCTATAAATTCTATTATCTGACTTAAAAACGAGCTTCCAGCAGCAATTCGCATATCCTTTGCCCTAAAATGAAAAAAAGAGATATATATAAAAAAAAAGCTTCTTTACAAGCGGCATTATAAGGTTAAAACTTTTATACCTGTTTGATATATTTCAATCATTTTAAATTTCCATATTGCAAAAACAAACTTGGCATCAAATCACAAAATTAAAACAATTTCATTATAGCGATAGTATAATTGTTATAATAAAAGTACTTTGAAAATAGTTATTCATTTGCAACAATACAACTGTCATCATCATTTCATCTAGTTTATAAGATCCTTATAAATTAAACTACAATTGGAATCGCGAAACTAACAAGTAAATAACATTGAAGATAATGTTGATGTACACATAACTATGACTGATCCATATGTGGTACCCGTAGTATTTAAATGCAAGATTATCTATAAACATTAAATAAGAAAGCTCACTCATAGTTGAACAGATTACAATGTGCGGCTGTAAGAACCCAGCTCTTGTCAATTATTGCGCCTCCACATGAATGGGTATAATTTACTCCACCTCTTCTTATCTGAAAAGAGACCATCCATGGATGATCTTCTATGTCGGCATCGTCACCTTTAACAATCTTTACACTTGCAGCCGTAGAAACCTAAATAATGATATCAAATTAATTAAAAAAAACTTTCGTTATATATTCTTTATCAAACCCGAAAAAAAGACATTCGTTTATATAAATGTTACATTATAAATCTATAATCTACCAAGTAAAAACACCTCCTTAATATCGAAAATAAACTTGTCATTAACAAATCACGAAATTAAAACCATTCCATTAAAGCGTTAATACAAATGTCATTATAAAATAAATTTTAAAGCCAGTTATTTATTTGCAACAACATAGCAACCTGGATTTACTGAATAATGACCCGAATTTCATGGTTTGTGTCTTTGATATGTAGAAATAATAATATAAAAGTTATTTTGTGGATGAAATTACAGTTAAATCTCTTAGATAAAACAGTTAACCACTTTGTACTTTTGAACAAGGGTGGTAAAATTGAAGATGATTTGTACCTATACATAACTAAGTTTTGTGTGTTCGATTGGCTTTTTGTGATAACATTTGTCAAGAAACGCTCAAACCTGAAAATATCATTAAAATACATGCCTATACGTACACTTGAAACAGTTGGAATCCTTAACGATGCTAAACATAGAAATTCAAAGTCTTTTTTTAGTTATTATGGCGGACTCCAATTGACTTGAATTGGCTTGTCAGTTTTAAGGCTGACGATTGGAAGTACTCTTTGAGCAGTCCGACTTTCTTGATCAATATAAACAGACCGATATGAAATATCTCATAGTGGTAAAAGTGGTTTTGACCCAAATCAATATATTAAACAATTGATCATATCGAATACATTGACGTTCCTTGATAAGGAACCGTGCTAATAACTGTTGAAATAAATTTTTACTATCATCAAATATTGGAATAATATTCATATACTCACTGTAGCCATGTAGAACACTACAAAAACATCATAATGTTTTGTATACGTTATAACAACGATTATTACAATGTAGTAGTTTACATATAAGCATTGATATCCGAATGCATTAGTTTAAGTAATATTAGTATTACTATAATTATTACTGTACTAGACTGACTGCTAGAGAATGGTCTGAACAGTATTCAATATTAAGCATTGGATATGTCTAAACATTAACTAAAATTAAACATACCTAAATAATTGATTGTTCTCACTTTTCAATTATGTTAAGATCAGAATTGTTTTAAAAGACTAAAATACATTTAATTTTATGATTCATGCTTACACTACAAACCATTAAAAGTCTGAAATGGCCTATATCTGTACTCGACTGTACTGATTTATATTCGACCAGTCTGAATTCGTCTGAGATTTACTTGATAATACTCGACTGTTGTCTGAACCATACTTAACAGTCTGAATGTGTACTTGACAAGTACTTAACCATTTTATACGAGTCTGAACCGTCCTAGACCTAGTCTGAACCGTACTCGACCTCGTCTGAACCATACTCGACCTAGTGTGAACCATACTTGACCACGTCTTAACCAATCTAGACCAACATGCAGACTTCTAATACGTTCAGGTATTTCACATCCAATTTTTTATGGTAATATTCTTTATAAAGCACAAAGGTGTCAGTATTCATCTCAGAAACTTACAAAACCTTTGAATAGACTTATTAAGAAGGGATATAATTACGATACTGTTGTCAAGTCATTAGAGATTGCATATTTTGGCGTTAATATTGAGTCACTGATAAGGTCTTTGCATCGGAACTAAACACATTATTTTTTAAAAAAACAGTTGTTGGCATGACACGGGTTATGTTCTTCTCATATATGTTATGATGCTAGATACTAAACCCCTAACGGGAAGGATTGTGCCTGATGTTCATATGATGAAATCATAATCTTTCAGTCAGTTTAATTGAAGTCTGGAGCTGGCATGTCAGTTAACTGCTAGTAGTCTGTTGTTATTTATGTATTATTGTCATTTTGTTTATTTTCTTTGGTTACATCTTCTGACATCAGACTCGGATTTCTCTTGAACTGAATTTTAATGTGTGTATTGTTATGCGTTTACTTAACTACATTGGTTAGAGGTATAGGGGGAGGGTTGAGATCTCACAAACATATTTAACCCCGCCGCATGTTTGCGCCTGTCCCAAGTCAGGAGCCTCTGGCCTTTGTTAGTCTTGTATTATTTTAATTTTAGTTTCTTGTGTACAATTTGGAAATTAGTATGGCGTTCATTATCACTGGACTAGTATATATTTGTTTAGGGGCCAGCTGAAGGACGCCTCCGGGTGCGGGAATTTCTCGCTACATTGAAGACCTGTTGGTGACCCTCTGCTGTTGTTTTTTATTTGGTCGGGTTGTTGTCTCTTTGACACATTCCCCATTTCCATTCTCAATTTTATCTATTCTTTGTATCAATTTAGGAATTCTTTTAATAAAAATGAAATATGAAATCAAAAATGTATTCAATACAGTATTGAAATTAAAATTACACAATAGTCAACCATAATATAACTTCAGCTCAATATGAATCAACACTTACATAATAATGTATATCAACTTTTAAAATATAATAAAACAAGCTGATCAAATAATCTAAAAAAAATGAGTTGTGACTAATATTTCAATATTATTAAAAATTTTATGAATATTTTGGAAGTATCTTATGGTAACTGGACTATTTTCACCATTAACTTAAGCCTAGTATAGATTTATGGTGTCAGTTGAGTTCAGGTAATAATGCAGTGAATGTTTTTTATTAAGATATATATAAAATAGTATATAAAACAACTTAATAGATTTTAAAAAAAATGAGAGCTTAATTGTTTTGTTTTATTAAACCAAGAATTTAATATAATCATGATACTAGAATTTCCATAGCAATCCTTGATAACCTTTTTAAGAAAGGAAATGTATTCCAAAGTAACAGTAAAAAAAATTTCAATAAACTTAAGTATTTTTTTGTCAAATTAACATAACATACATAAAGCACTTTAATATGTTCTAATTACCTCAGTACATGTGTGTTTTACAAGTAAAAGGAAAGCCCTATTTTTTTAAATTCGTGTATTACATTATCTAGTACATACATGTATATTCGAAAGGCCTTGTTATTTAATTTAAACAGGATGTTGCAATTTCGAATCAATGTTATTTAAAATTTAATACCTCTGGCCAGGTGTGATCTTATTTATGAGTTTGCCCCCAAGCAGAGGTTATACTTTATATTTCAAAAAAACAATTTTATTTATTCATTTAATTTTATCACTTTTTGATATAAGTTATATATAATATATTTTTTTTTATCCTAAATATAATCAGAGATATATTTCTTTTATAAGGTTAATTTTTTTATAAATTTTGTTGGCTGTTGTTTTAATATCAGTTAAAAAGAAATTTATTTGAACAGTTAAAAAAGTAGAGGTTTTTGGTATAGTATGGTTCAGACTGGTCGAGTATTGTTCAGACCTTTGGTTAAGTATGGTTTAGACTGGAAATACAGGTCGAGTACATGTCGAGAATGGATTAAGACTGTTTCAGACTGGTCGAGTAATAGTTCAGACTATTTTCAACGGCAAAGATAAGTGACAAGTACGATTCAGTACAGTCAAGTATGGTTCAGACTGTGGTCGAGTAATGTCAAGTAAAAGTCAGACCAATTCAGACTGGTCGAGTAAAAGTCAGTACAGTCGAGTACAGATATAGGCCATTTCAGACTTTAATGGTTTGTAGTGTTACTATTTGAAGCTAACTCTATTGATGGTTCGGTTACTTTGGAATTCATTTGATTCCCTCGGTTTGTTATAATGACTTATCTTTTTATAATCAATTAACGATACATTTGTCTTTGAAAATATGTTGTAAACTAGTGTCGTTTGGATTCATGAGCAACTAAATGATTTACCTACCGACAAAAACACTGACAATGATAACTCGATACATCTTTATGTTCTAACAACCACACGTCTGAAATTGAAAAAAATCCACTTTCATAACCAATTACCTGTATCTGATGACTATTGGACCCTGCACATGATGGCATCAAACCGTCAATGAATCCATCAGTAACCTTTACAAACTATCGCACCCTTATTGTGATATTTCTCAAAAAATATTTTCAATTTACCTGCTGTATTGCCAATAGGTGTCAGAAATGGTTATTTCTATAACAACGTTCCAAATAATTGTTTGCATAACAGGAAACAAGTTTGTTTGAAGACTGTTCCAAATCTACTGTTCAACAGTAAGATTTAAAATCTAAATCTTCAAAATGCACGAAAAAGACTTTTTGATAGATGCATACTCTGATGGTTGCTGTTTTATCGTTTTCTTTATTTTTTGTAGTCTAAAAATCACTTTTGACTTTCACACAGAATATTAAATCACAATCAATGTTTTATTGAGAAAACAACAAAATGTATTTGAAGTTGACAGTATGATAACTTTAGACGATGCTATAAATTTGTTAATCTTTGATGATTTTAATCTCAACACAATATCAAATATAGAGGTGGTATATTCATCAAGGAACCAATCTCATCGATAAAAAAACAGTTATCAGACTGCCTTTATTTTCATTGACTGTATTCAATTACAACAGTTAATAACCAAGATGTTACGATATTTTAGTTTGACTTTGTGGTTATTCCGATTATATTTAAAAGTGAAAACACAACACTAAATTAAATTAAAGCAAAAGTAACTATTTGAAATACGCTTCAAGATAATATTAATATTTTTGAAACAAAATTAAAATGAATAAAATAACCAGACAAACATAAAAAGAATACAAAAAAAAGAATGTAAAATTAAAATTAAAGAATCATGAAAAACAAATCTGCTTGAAAAACGTATTTCGTACAATAACATAATATTTCGATCAGTTTTATTGATTTTATTATTCTACATTGGCTAGAGGAACAGAAGGAGGGTAAAGATCTCACAAAATACTTTTTACCCCCCGCATTTGTGCGTCTGGATTAAGCAATCATTGTTCAGTTCAATATTATTATCACTGTAATTACAGGATAGCAAGACACACACGAATGGTTACGGTTTATAAAAAGTATAAGCCACTTTGTTAGCAATTCATCATCAACTAAGTTTATGAAAGGGTGGTGATATGTACTCTATTTGTTTATGTTCTTGTGACATTTTCATCGCAGAAAAGCACTTTGAATCGACAATACATTTGTTTAAACAGATAACTTAGTCAGCATCAAATAGTATGTAGATGTACATATAGCACGAAAAATAGATAGTCATAGGTCAATGTATGATTTAAAAACATTGTTAAGAGTTTTGTATTTTCAAATTTATCTCAAATATTGTCCCTCAATTGTAGCAATACATTTTTTTTTTACATTATTTGTTTCTAAAGTTGAAATGTTTACGACTATTTTTTTCGTGATTAAATCTAAAAAAAGATGACAAGATCGTTTATTCCCTATCCACAGCAGCGCATGATAACTATCAAACGAATTAAATGTTTTAAGTAATTAGGAGTAGCATGTATATAATTACACAGTCAGGTCGTTATGGTATGCCTTAAAACAAATTTAATTGAAACTTGGTATCGTCCGGGTTAATTCGTCAAAAGAGGGACTGAAAGGAAAATAACTCCACATAGGTACTAGTATATATTAGTTGCCCATACCTATTCCAATCTTCTGTGTAATCTATAGGAAATTTATTATCAAAATATTAAAGCTTAACTCAACAATTAAATAAATCTTAATTTTTTTAATCCCAGCAGTCAAAATATCTTTCTTTTTATAATATAATTGTAAAATAGAAAGAAAAACACCGTTTAAGACGACTTTTTTTAGAATAAAAGAATATAATAATTATAAATTAACAAACCTGAATTGAAATGGTCGTCGTTTTATCTACCTCTTCTGTTATGATATAATGATCTGAACAGCCAGGTTTATATACATCTATACATCTACGTAGTGCGTGGTATGTTGTTGAAGCTGTTACATCTTGTTTTGAACATAAAATTTCAGCACGTCGATAACAATTTACCAATTGACATTGGTCACGGAAACTAAAATAAATAAATCTTTATGGTAATACAAATGTGATTTAATGAAGCAGCAATACAAAAAGGAACAATCCACCAGTCAAAGGAAAACAAACAGCCAAATATCAATACACAAAAAGAAAAAATTTCCGCATCAAATCAGCAGACAACAAAAAAATGAATTAAAAGAAACCAAACATATACCAGGGATAAACTCTGGTACTTCGAAAAGGGTGGGGTGATCCTGTTTCACTACTTGCATCAACCATGATATTTTAAACTAAAATGAGGCCGCATTCGGTGATATCAACAGCAAAGAAACAAAAAAGATATTATAGCAACGGGAAGTGTAATATTGGGTTTGCTTAATATTCCTTATTTGTTCACAAACAGAAATACTTGAAACTAGTTTACATAACATTACGTTGTATAATACTTAAAATTGAAAACAGTCATTTTAAAGAAAAAAAATATTGATAAAATCTAATATGGATTCAAATAATATATCTATTCTTCACAAATATCATAAACGATGTGGACTTCAGTAATATTGTTTAGGATAACGAGAAGTGCCACATGTCGAACAAAGATTTCGGAGAAGACATTCCTGTTCTAGAGATTGACGTTCAATATACTATTAATAAACATAAAATTGAGAATGGAAATGGGGAATGTGCCAAAGAGACAACAACCCGACCATAGAAAAAAAAACAACAGCAGAAGGTCACCAACAGGTCTTCAATGTAGCGAGAAATTCCCGCACCCGGAGGCGTCCTTCAGCTGGCCCCTAAACAAATAATTACTAGTTCAGTGATAATGAACGCCATACTAATTTCCAAAATCAAAAGGAAATAGTCAATATTGAAAATAACTACTGGTCTAAACATGCATAGGACGAATTCTGAAAAATATATCGTGAGAGAAAAAATGACCTTTACCATTACGTATACATATATAAACGTAAGGATATGCAGGTATTTATTCAACATCTCATGAATAGATAAAGTACAGAATAAGAGCGTTTGGTTTTTTTATGGCAACACAAAAAAGTCGGCTAACTGGGCTAGTGATAACCTTTTCGACAAATACTTGAATCGAACCAGGGGTTGTAAAAACTACGTAAAAATACCAGAAATACATTATTAAAAAATCAAGTTGTGCATGCACATGATATTGCAGTCTCGGGGCTTACTATTTCTACAAAGTAATTTTATCAATATGGATATACTAAACTTTCAAAATTCATTGCCGCTTTTCCATTTACCATTTATATCTTAGATCTACGCAGAGTTTGAATTTAATTAATAAGGAAAGCTTCTGATCATAATATCTCCTTATCATTATGTCTGTCATATTTCATTCTCTTTTCTAAGCACTTTTAGAATAACATTTATTTAGTGACATTGGATAGACACTATTCAAATGTTACAGGAACATTATTTTTACGTTGCAGACTCATTGACGAATACTCATATAAATATAGGCTAATATTAAGGTCACAAAATTTCATCAAGTTGAATATTGTTATGACTGGCTTAACATCCAACTTTTTTTGGCAGTTGTTTATAATGCTGCTTTGTTGAAAACATAATGTAAGGAGCAAAAACTAATAAATTGTATAATGTGACATTTACTGGGTTCCATCAGACAAAACTGTAAACATTATGGTTATCATACAGTCTGTGCTCAGGCACTTTACAACTGGAATGATACGCTATGTCACCTTTCCTATGTCTTAGCCATGCTTCACATCTATTCAATATGATATTTTTAGTTACAATTTATCGTCACATGGCAAACTGATATTTAATAGGTACATACATGTACAGTTACCGATAACTATGAATCCATCAACAGATCATTCATAAACTCACAAATTTAAATTCAAGGATATATTATTTCTAAAAGCTCACCTTACTTCAAAACAAATTGTATGTCGAAATATCAAGATCAGTGTAATTGAATACCTAAAATACCAGACATATTTCTACAGCAAAATTAACGTGAGGGTTCAAACCATACAGTTTTATTAATATCTATATGAATGTGTGTATCAAGGTTATTTCCTTAGAGAGATTTTATGGAGTTTTTTTTTTTATCTTATTCTGTGCAAACAGTTATGTTTTTTTTTTAGATAAGTCTATTATGAAATTAAATAATGATGAAAATTCCATTGGAAACTTAAATGAATATTACATGTATGGTAGTAGAGACGTTTTTACTTTGAAAAAAAAATCTAACATGACAGCCAGAAAATAAGCCTTGATTTGATATGGTCCTTATTTACGTCCACTTGAAGCTTTGCATAAGTAGGCTTAAATGCGTTCTTTTTAGTATGTTTTTCTTTGAACAGCATTGATACTTTAATCGTCATTATTATACATGAGCCACGATTAGATAGATTGTCTATCTTTAACAATATTAAGGCATCAAAAATGCTCAGTTGTTTGGTCGATTATTATAATAAACAATGTAGTAGTTTTTATTTTATAATAATTTAGATAATAATTTATTCTCTGCTGGATAAATCATGTTTTCAATAACATGTATATTAATACATTTTTTAGAATTTGTACATGTATATTTTTGAAATATTTGTTTATGAAATTATGAAATATATTAAACTAAATGCGACATCTTGTATGGCAAGAAAAATATAATGGGTAAGCATTTTCGCAGTTAATTATATATTTACATAATGATACATAAATTAACTATATTTTTTTGATTTTTTGATATTAACAAAAATAACAATAGTGTTTGATGGATTTCGTTTGCTGAATTCTTTATAGAAAAGCCTTCAAATCCATTCTTCAGCTAATAATATTTGTTTTTGTGATTTCATCAAGTGATATCTAACCAAAGTCGAATATAAACTAATTTTACTTTAGAAAATAACCAAAGAATTCAGCAAACGAAATCCATCAAACACTATTGTTATTTTTGTTAATATCAAATTCCGTTTATATTGTTTAATTCAAGTAGTGTACATGTTGCGACATTCATGTATTATACAAAATCACAACTTTTCAAAACTGTTTCCTATAAACAAATGAACTCCTACACTCTAAAATATCCAATGTAATTGCTTAAATAGCTGTTATATTGATGTTGATAACTGTCATTGTATATGACCTAAAGTGAAATTGTTAATTGTTTCTAAATGGTGAATGTTTCATTCCCTAATGAGAAAAACAATTGTTTTCAAATATGACAGACATTGATAGTTCATTGTTGAAATCCACATCCTGTGCATAAATTGTCCCTGTTAACATTATAACATTGTGGTCTACTCTTTCAGAGTACAATCACGTTTTGAAAGTATGTATAATCAATCGTCGTACAACCCAAATTGTCCCAGGTGTTTTTTTTTTATTATCTTGGCATCGGGTCGTGCATCTGACGCAATTCGCTTGATTTTGTGTTTTCCCTTTATTGTTATTCTTTCTTCCAAAATGATATCAATTGGTAATCAAATAAAAAGATGAAATAAACATACTTAATATGACGGGAATGCATTTGTCAAGACCGGAAACGACCTTTAATTGTGTAACCTCCGTTATAACAAAGTTAATCCCCAAAGCCTAGCCGACACACACGTGTGCTTGTAAACAACAATATTAAAAAACTATTATAATGCTGAAGACACATGTGGGGTTCATTTGCAGATTATTTGATGAATATTAAGTTATATAAAAGTAACACTCAGGGGCCTAAAGTTTTATCGAGTATTTTGATGGTCATATTCCAGTTTCTCTTCAAGTGATTTGTGATTTACATAAGTGACATAATAAAGACACTATTATCATGTTAAAGACATTTTTTGTTCACTTGCGCTTCTTTTCGAATATTGATCTATATATGAGCAACAATTAAGGGTCAAATTCCTTTTAAATTATAATTTTGTGTTATATTCCAGTCTTTAGATCTGTTTTAACACTTAACAAATGGAACGATAGTATATAGCACCATACATCTAATCACTTTTACCGGCTGACCCGAAATCTCTCCTGTTTGAACTATTGGCGTCATACAACAATCTCTTTTTTCATTTTGGCGTCAGATATTTTGTATTATGATGTCAATTTTACGGGAACCTGTGCGATGACCAGTAATGGCGGAAAAATAACGATTAGGTGTACTTATAAACCAAGCGAATTATTTATACAGTATGACATTCATTTAATTGAAGTTATAATTGTTTTTCAAATCGTTGACACTAGGCCCATACAATAAGAAACTTATCCGTCAACATATCATTTATAAATTGTTAATCTTAAAAGCCGCTGATATTGCATGTTCAATTGCCCACCTTATTGTATATAACAGTGTCCAGATCAGTTTGAAAACGTAGTTAGATGGTACTGAAAATGTGAAAGGTTTGGAAACTTTTATTTATGTAGTGCAAATCACAAATCTCAAAATCTTTTAAAGAGGACTCGTTGTAAAGGTCAACTTTTTTTGGTTGATATATATCGTGACGAAAGTATCACTGTACTATTATGCATATTTTAGGGGCCAGCTGAAGGACACCTACGGGTGCGGGAATTCTCGCATTGAAGACCCATTGGTTGCCTTCGGCTGTTGTTTGCTCTTTGGTCGGGTGGTTGTCGCTTTGACATATTCCCCATTTCCTTTCTCAATTTTACATTCGGAAACAACTCTTCGGGAATACTTGTTGGATATTACCAAAGAAATTACAAACTTTGTTGTTTGAACATTTATCCTCCAAAACTGCATGTACTGTTAAAATTTTCTGGCATTTTAGCAAATATTCGTTGTTGTACACGTTCGTTAACCCATAAATTACATGTTTGTACTCTAATGTTTCAATTAATGTTAATTCATATTTTTAACTGTTAAATAAAACTGTTTTTCCTGGTGTAGTTTCCTACACACAAGATGTCACACAGAATATGATTGTAGAAATTTTATGTAAAATAATGATGTAAATGTATTGGCAAAATGCATTGAATTAATTTGTCTGTGTTTTTGTGTTCAACGAGAAAAGATTGTATATGAAGTCTTTAATCACAAGAGGCATAGCTCCATTTTTAGCATGAAACGAATAATGTTATATGGGTTGCTTTCGGTGAGATTTTAGAACTTAAGAACCTTGGAAAGAAAGACATTTTTCCATTTTTTGACTTATACAATGTTTTTACTTTCGGCGTAATCAAATTATGAATATCTCAAAATTATACTTGCATACAAATTCAAAATATTAACCCGTCAGGGTCGTTGTTCCTATTTTTAATCTTATAACATGTTCATGTAACTGTTATAGAATACGGGCTTCAAATGGTATTTATACTATCAAAAGAGAACAACCAATCTATGGGATTATTCAATCTGTTGGGTTTCATAAATTGCAATTATCTGTTATTCTGTTATTGCGAAATAACTTATTTTTTTTTGGTTGTCATATCTCTTTCATACACTTACATGCAAATTACTTAACTGCGACTTTTAAATCTAAGTTAGAATACATTTTTAGGCTGCTAGCTTTTTTTACCATATTTCAAATAAAAACACAGATTTGATTGTCGCTTTTTGTTTACCTATCTGGTTTAACTTTATTAAATACTGAGCTGTCTACTCGTTTTAAAACGTATTGCGTACATGGTTTGATTTATTTTCTCCCGTGACTTCAGTCTATTGATTATGTTAGCCATTTAAAAGTTGCCTGTGAATTTATATTCCATTTTTTTTGGGTTATCAGTATATCGTACAATGTAATAAGCATATTTTGATATCCAATAATTGAATAGAATAGTTCAGAGCTAACTTATAAATGCATGAATGTCAAAATTTGTATTGCCTTGATTGTTTTGTTTGTATAGATTTTCCCTACAAAATAGCAATTATTGCCTCTCCGTTAAGACTTGTTCATTAATATATGGAAAAGACATAAGTACAATATATATGATGTAAATAAACACATGTGGATAGTCACCTCATTGTAGTCATACCGCATCTCCAAATGTATTTATGATTAGCATGCCATTAAATGTTCATGTTATTTCAAAAGATTGATAAATGGTGAATATGTCAAAGAGACAACAACCCGACCAAAGAGCATATAACAGCCGAAGGCCACCAATTGGTTTTTAACGCAGCGAGAAAAATCTCACAACCGGATGTTGGTTTAAGCTGACCCCGCAAATAAAATGTGTAAATGATCAGTGAAGAAAAATGTGTAAATGATCAGTGAAAATGAACGTCACACTAAACTCCAAAACATATAAATGAACTAAAATTAGAAGACAAACAAGACTAACAAAAGCCAGAGACACCTGGTCTTGTACAGGCGCAAACATACGACGAGGATAAACATTTTTTTTGTGACATATCATTCCTCCCCTATAAATCTAACCTATGCATAATAAAGAAACACACGACAATACACAGAGCAAAACTAAGCTTTAGAGATATCCGACTCCGATGGCAGAATTTGTAAAAAAATAAACTTAGCAAAATGACAATGATACATTCATAAATAAAGGACTACTAGCAGTTACTGACATGTCAGCTCCAGACCTCAATTAAACTGATTGAAAGATGATGTCTTCATCATATGATAATCAAGCACAACATTGTCCGTTTTGTCAGTTAGGATTTTACTGTTTACTATCATACCGCCATAAAATAAAATAAGATAGAGAGCAGGCTAGTTTTAGTATGAATGTGTTTAATTCCGATGTTTAGTGTACTTTTATTTAATTTCGTAAATACATTGTTAGACAGAAAATACCCATAGTGTGTTGACTTTCTCAGTTTATTTTCGATCTATGGGTTTGACTAAACCACTGGTATTTTCCGCGACTCGTTTACAGTTGGTTGTAACCAACCTCCAGTATAAAGTTCAATAACATTGCAGTATTATATACACAGATTTTCTTACGCTTTCAAAAGAATGGAAAGTCGACTTGTAATAATTGCTATTATTACTCAGTGACGATTGAAATCGATTGAAACACAATAAGATCTATAGACATGTTTAATAACATGAATGGCAATACGATCCTATCAGAAATTTCTTTACTTCGGCAACGTACATTTTTGCTATTCATCATTAGAAGCAGTTAGTGGAGAATTGTAATAACACGAGAAGATCTTCAAATAAGTCATTATAAACACAAACGTAAGTCGACATCCTATAAGAGTTATTGCCCTTTTTTAACACCTCCCCAAATTTAGCATTTTGGCTTTGCATATTAGTTGTAATATTTAGAGAGAAAGTGTATGTGAAAACATGGAATACAAATAAGAAGTATTGCCGAAACTGTCAGTCATCTTCATTGACGATGAATACTATTTTAATTTTCTTTTTGGGGAAAACAATTGAAGATAGAGAAAAACAGCAAAAACATTCGTAAGATAAGATCCTTATACAGGTAATACAGTAAAATCGTCAGTTGACTACTTATCTTAAATTGTGCTTATAGATGAAATAGGTTACTGTCGTTGCATTTATGCAAACGATAATAGATAAAGAAAATTGTGAAACGACAAATATTTCAATTAAGAACGTGTAGTAAATCGAAATTTATTTAGCAGTGAATAATGGTTTAGCTTTTTACGTCATGTATCAAATGTTTCGGTTCAAATATAAGGTTGATACACTGAGTAAAAAGCTAGTAGAAATAAATAAGACGAAGGAGTAGTGGAAGGCTGAAGTGAACATTTTTGGGGGTACAGACCACGATCGTACCATGCTCACTGCGATCTAAAATAAATTCAGATCGTGGTGAGATCGCAGTATGAGCGGCATTTAAATGTAAATCTTTGTTTCTTTTTCGTCGCTACTACATCCCAATTATGCCCCTAGCGATCCCTTTACGATTAAACCAAGTTCTGACCACGCTCATTCTGCGACCTCACTTCGATTATCCGATCTTTCTACGCTCATCCATCCTCACTACGACAATACCACAATTTATCCGATTGCAACACGATCCTACCACGCTTCTACTGCGATTCTGACACGCTCTTACCTCGACCATACTACGATTATACCACGTTCATACTGAGATATTACTACGCTTCAAGCAATAACGTCAACATCGTGTTCTATATGAATACTGTATGATTCCTTCAATTTCTCATTGTTTCTCGGAAACAACGTTAACGCAGTCATGCAACCAAAACTACCAGAATTTGTGGGCGTGGTGGTAGGGTTAAAGTAAGAGACGGAGGAAGATATGAAAGTAACGATGCATGATCCAGTAGATATATTTCGTACCGACCATTCCAACCTGAATCACACTTTATTGCTGGTCCATTAAGAGCAAATGATGATGCTTTAGTGAACGATAGTAGGATGACACAGATGTGTCTAGCATAGTTAAACCGTTGGAGATCAAGGACAAGAGGTCCAAATAACATATATACAAAACAAAAACCTGAAGAGCTTTTATATATTTTAGATTGCAATGACGGTGAGCATGATGGTCGAAGTATGAACAAAGTCAGGTCGTAAAAACAGTGTGATGAGGACGGCATGAATGTACTAAAATCGTACTTTGGTCTTGAACAGTGTGATATAAACGTAATATAGTCGTAGTGTAAGCGTCATTCGGTCGCGGTAATAACGTGATGGTCTTAGTGAGGTCGTAGTAAAGTCGCTGTGAGATCGTAGCACAGTCTCCCGAATAGAATCGCGCTTTCGCAACGCTGTCGCTACGATGGTACAGCGACCTTTGTGATCTTACCACGAACTTACTGCGCTCTCACTACGCTACTACTACGACCTAATTTCGCCACGACCACACCACGACTGTTTTCAACATGTTCAAAGTTGACCACGCTCATCATGATAATGAAGACCACACCATGACCATACTAAGACTATACTGCGATCTGCAATATCGCAATACGATCGTCAACATTTTAATTTTTTGTGTAGATGAAACACACGTCTGATCTATTAAATAATAAGCCTGGTACCTTTGAAAAATATTTACACCACTGGGTCGATGCCACTGTGGACATTTCGTTTCCGAGGGTACCATCAGTCCAGTATCCAGCACTTCGATGTTCGCATGAATATCAATTATATGGTCTTTTTATAGGAGATTTTCGAAATACCAATGATTTTCTCATCCTAGGCATAGAGTACCATAGCCGTATTTGGCACAACTTTTGAGAATTTTGGGTTCTCAATGCTCTTCATTTTTGTACTTGTTTGGCTTATAACTATTTTGATCTGAGCGTCACTGATGAGTCAAATGAAGTCGAAACGCGCACCTTGTGTACCGGTTTGCATTAACTTGAGCAATACGACGGGTACCCTTCCGGAGGACCTGAGAACACCCAAAGTTTTTGGTTGGGTATGTGTTGGTCAGTCCTTAGTTCTCTGTGTTATTTCTTGTGTACTATTACTTGTATATTTGTCTTTTTCATTTGTAGCCATGGCTTTGTCAGTTTCTTTTCGATTTATGAGTTTGACTGTTCCTTTGTTATCTTTCGTCCCTCTTTTTGTATGATGAATTTAGTATGACATTCATTATAACTGAACAAGTGCAAAATGTTGTTAGGGGGGCAGGTGATGCACGCCTACGGGTGCTATATTTTATCGGTGTGTTGAAGATCTATTGGTGGCTGTTTTCTGCTCTTTTGTCTGGTTATTGTCTCTTTGACACCTTCCCGGTTTCCATTTTAAATCATATATCATAATCGTCCTCTAAATATGAACTAGTTATCGATTATTCTGTTGATTTATGACTTTGTTTTTACTCTTACAAATCAATTAGGCAGTGGTTAACAAAACGGAAATTATCATAGACTTGAAAAATAAAATTTCAACCATATATACAAAGTTGAATAGTGTTAATAAATCCGTTCAAAACTAAGTCGAGACTTCTCCACAGTATTATATGATGGTATTTATAATTCCAATGATGCCACCTCATTCTTTAATTTACTCTTGAAACAAGTCAACAACAACATAATGAATTACTTATATTCTTTATTTAACTTTATTGTTATTTATTTTGGTTTTTCTTTCTCTTCCTCTTTCCCTCTGACTTTCCCTTTCTTTTTCCCTCTGACTTTCCCTTATTATTATTATTCTTTTTCTTGCCTTCTTATTCTTGTTATTTTTTGTAATTATTTTGTCTTTAATCCAGTCCAAGTAAGGAGAAATTTTGGTATGCACACTTGGTAAACTTCCATTGCAGATGTCACCACCAACTGATAGTGCGCCTACAAGTTTATTACTGCATACCATGGGTCCACCACTATCACCCTAAATGAATATATATAATTAACATTAAAAATAATAGAAAACATAGACACAATCTTAAACGATTGTGTATTAGACCAGTCGCGACTCTATCTTTAATCGATGACTTAAAGTAAATTAAGTGACAAGAACTTCATCGATATCTATTTCAATTGAAAAGTTATATGTCAAAATAAAAATCATTGTAATGGCTGATCTTATAAGGCTCAAGCTTTAAGATTCAGACTTTTGATAGAGCATGACACGGTATATCCACCTTTTATTTTTCAAAACATTCTGATCTAGTATTGAATCTGGTTTTGTTATTGTTTCTGTTGCATAGACGTAACACAGACATCAGGCTTTGCATCTTTTGTGTATTTTCATCTAAAATAAAATTGAAGACAGCCATGTATTATTGACTACTGTTATTTGTCTTTGATTTTTTACGGATTGTTTTATAAACACACCATTCATGTACGTTTATAAGAAAAGATAAGTGTTGGCATTTGATATCAATAACGTTTTTGATAGATATATATATGTTAATATAAAAGAAGTCTTATATTTCCGGACAATGCATATATTATTTAATAGTCACAAGTACTTTCATGTTTTATAACAATCTTTAGATGGAAGGCGAATAAGTGTAACTATGAGACGGTAGTTAAATACGTAACGTCATAAATGGATTACAAAATGGAAATAAACATGAAAAACGTTCTACAGTAAAATATGGAAAGCCAATCGTAACGCTATTGAAAGCCTAATGCACATTAAGTTTTGGGTTGAATTTGTTTATAAATATTGTTTCTTTATGGAAATTCTAATGTCACATTCTACATTAATTTGATAGAACGGGAAAATTTAAAAAAGGCCTCTACCGCAACGATCTGAATGTTCGCTAAGACGGATTTCCCTATATTGCGGCTGTCGGATGTGTTGTCGATGAATGCGTGTTCTTACCAATATACTATTACCGGTTTGTAGGATGTAAATTTTAGCAGCCGCAACATTTAATGCAGTAAATCCAATTTTCACTTTTACACGTCATGTTGGTATTGGCATATATCGTTTGTTTGCATTTTATCTTAAGGTCGCTTCCGATATATATGTATGCAGATGTACCACAACGAGAATCTGCGCATTTCGATAGCTTGAATTGTTTCTTTTTCCTTTCGATTGGGTCGAACTTGGCACGGTCAATATACGTTTTAAGTTCTTAGGTTGCCGTTTGCCTCGTTTCACGGTTTATAAGGATACTTAATTTTGAATCTTGTTCAAGTATTTCTCCTCGCTACAGAAAATATATTTTGGTTATGAGTATTATGTGTGACAACAAACGGTATCTTATCGTATCGGTAGACTTTTCAAATATTGCCAATCGAAATTTGTTTAACCATTGCAATACCGGTTTTTTTTGTGCAATAGTTCATCCCTTAGTACTTCATTCTCAACAACTGTGCATATTTTCCTGGCTAGACAGTAGGGTATGTTTCTTTTTTATGCGCTTGAGAGCAGGAATGGAAGTTTAAAAATTGGTGTGTATCAGTGTCTTTATAATACATGTCCATTTTAAGATCAGTGCCTTCTTTAATAATCATAATATCCAGGAATGATAGTGTGTGACAGTTTACTTCCATGTGAAATTTATAGATGTAAGAAGACTGCTTAGAATATCAGAAAACATTTCAAGCTCTTCATCGCATTTGTCCAAATGATAAAGCAGTCGTCAATAGATGTTTTTCAGGAGGTTTCAAATTGCTTGGCCATTTCTATACCAAATGTACTTCAATCTCCTGATACAATTTCTGTTCTAATGCCCCATTACTAGTGACGCGTAAGATGGGGAAAATTTTGTTCCCATAGCCGTTCCTCTCGTAAAATGTATTGTTTTCCAAAATAAATTTTATGGAATCTAAAATTAAATCAATGGTAAAACGACAGGATATTGCTTCTCTGTGTTTTTTTATCCATTATTTAACAGCTGCAATACCAAAATCAAGAGGTATATTTGTATACAAAATTGTTACATCGAAACTTACAAGGCGGGCATTCTCCGTTGTAGTCTTTGGTACATGTAGATATGATAAAGAAATCTATGTCATCTCTAATGTAACTTGGTATATAGGAACGTTTGAACGTTGTTATTAATTTAGACTTGTATATATGTATATATAAGCCGTCTATTTTGTTGTTCATGAATTACCGTTCAATTTTTGGCTTCACTAATTGACGTCCTTGTCGCGTGTGTGTGTGACTCAAAAAGCAACAATTATAAGACCATATCATAATAGTTTTAAAAAAAATGGCCGAACATTTTATTCTTTCTATTATTTGAGTCTATATACTGTCATCTAGATGTCTTTTGGTTATCTTTGGGTTTTTTGTTGCTGGTTGGCTCATTTTTGTACAATGTATACCCATATGTATGTGTGTGTATGAACTAGAAAGGAAAACGACAACAAATGTCGAGAACATGAAAGTCTTTAACAAAATATTAAAATATGCATGTACATGTAACAATAATATGAAGTCGGTGGTTGTCTTATTATCTTATTAATACCAATAAAAGAAAACAGTTATTATAGTTTCAGTAAATTACTTTACTATTAAAAAACGATACAGATAAGATAATCTAAAATCGTTTAAGAAATAACCAGTTCAGTGACATCGCGATTAGAGGAGTCATACATGCGTCAAATGAAATACACTTACCTTACAAGAATCCTTATCCTTGTCTTGAAGACAAATAAAGTTGGAATAGGCCCCTCGAAATAACGGACGCTTATCCACCAAAAAATAAGTACTATTACAGTATGCATTAGTAACAGCAGGCATATACAGTACTTGTAGAATATCAGGGGAATTCATTCCTGCAATCAGATAAAGTTGTATAATCAAAATATATAATAAATTCAAAAAAATTGTTGTGAAATTTACTTATTGTGTGTACGAATTTTCAACAGTATGTTCTATAATACCAATATCCGAGATGTTTCATATTCTATCAGTTAATTAAATTGTTGAAAATTTAGAGATTACTTTCTTGTATGAACTGTTTCACATTTTTCATGTCGGGGCCTTTTATAGCTGACCATATGGAATTGTATTTTTTTCGTTCTTCTAGATTAAATGGCCTATCTTTGCTTACTGTCCGTCGTTTTAACATTAGCGAATAGTTTGAAGTTTGGCACAAACACGGGTTTGTTGAACAGTGTCCTGTCCGGTGGAAATTACTAGGAAAACCTCGGTTTTAATTGGTTTTATCGGGAAAAACAAGGATAAATGAAATACTGGCCTAAATTTTGAATAGGATCCAGTTATCAATAACAAATGCAATAAGTTAAAGATACTTTTTAAGAATAAGACATAGTAATTGAATAAATTAAAAATTGACCGTTTTGAAAGTCTTATAATACAAGTGAATGAATCTCAGAAAGAACTTTTCTAGCAACTATGAGATAAGTGTTCATGAAGACACATATTAGACAAATATGAATAGCTTTTCTTAATATTCTTTCAAAATTTTATCATAAAGCCTACGAATTTATTTGTTTGTCAGTCAAATATATATATACAAATCGTCGAAACATCAACCCACTAATGTTAGATCTGTAAATTTGCTTTCGCATATGTTTTGTTCTTCCCTCGCCAAATTCGAACCTATGCTACTAAGATATCGTGACACCAAATTGCCTGCACTGTAGCCGTCCCGCTAGACCACACGACCACCTGGGCTTCATAAAAAATGAAGCTTTCGGTGGCCGGGTGTCCTTTCCACGTCAATTTAAATCTAGCGTCGTACTACAGTACATGATATATAGGCATGGAGATGTAGTTTTTACAGATCAGCTAAATTATCTTTAGTAAAGGATCCTACAAATTAATCTGTTGTAGAATTGTCACTGGCTCAGACGTATTTATATATGTTATGATGGTATGATACTAAACCCCTAACGGGAAGGATTGTGCCTGATGTTCATATGATGAAATCATAATCTTTCAGGCAGTTTAATTGAAGTCTGGAGCTGGCATGTCAGTTAACTGCTAGTAGTCTGTTGTTATTTATGTATTATTGTCATTTTGTTTATTTTCTTTGGTTACATCTTATGACATCAGACTCTGACTTCTCTTAAACTGAATTTTAATGTGCGTATTGTTATGCGTTTACTTTTCTACATTGGCTAGAGGTTTAGGGGGAGGGTTGAGATCTCACAAACATGTTTAACCCCGCCGCATTTTTGCGCCTTTCCCAAGTCAGGAGCCTCTGGCCTTTGTAAGTCTTGTATTATTTTAATTTTAGTTTCTTGTGTACAATTTTGAAATTAGTACGGCGTTCATTATCACTGAACTAGTATATATTTGTTTAGGGGCCAGTTGAAGGACGCCTCCGGGTGCGGAAATTTCTCGCTACATTGAAGACCTGTTGGTGACCTTCTGCTGGTTTTTTTTCTATGGTCGGGTTGTTGTCTGTTTGGCACATTCCCCATTTCCATTCTCAATTTTATATAAGAAAATTATTCAAAGATAATAACGGTTTGAATGCATCACTTTTTTACTAGTACTTTCACTGCTTTCGCAGATCTTTAGGTAATGTGACTTGTATTTATATAAAACAATTGATTGACGTTAACAATATTATGACGTTAACAAATTCAAAAGAGACCAAAAATGTCATTTTAACACTTTAAAATGTTACGTAAAAATTAGAATATCATTTATCATTTAATCCCGAGTTGAGAATGTTTAAGAATAATTCTTCTTTCTTCTTCCGGAGAAAATCTTTTTGACGATTGACCATACACAATGGAAATATTTTGAATCGTCCATTAGAACAACGATGGAAATGGTCGTTTGCCTTGATGAGTGTTAAATCTTCATAGTTGGTTTGCTGTCTATGTTAAGTTATATATATATATATATATATATACAACTCGTCTAAACATCAACCCAACAATGTTAGATCTGTAAATTTGCTTTCGCAAATTTTTGGTTCTTCCCTCGCCGGGATTCGAACCCATGCTACTGTGATATCGTGACACCAAATCGCCTGCACTGCAGCCGTCCCGCTAGACCACACGACCACCTGGGCTCTCATATATATATATATATATTTAACTCATAAAATGAATATATTAAATTTACAGTCTATGTACATTTACGAAAATATTATTTGAGCAAAAATGTCCATTGCTTCAAATGTTAAGTTAAACTAAGTGTTTGTATATTTGTTTGTACATTTTCTGTAATTTGATAAATAATCATTCAGATTAGAACGCAGATTTGTTTATATAACTTATACAAATAGAGAGTGAAAAGAGTTAGCGTATATCGACCTGCTCTGTATTTTGTCTACTGTTCTTTGTATTTTAATCGTTTATATTTTCTTACTATGGCATTGTCAGTTTGTTTTCGATTAAATATGAGTTGTAATGTCAATTTCTCATTTTTCGCCCTTTCCTTCTCAAGGTTCAAGCTTTGAGAAAACATACCTTTTGCATCTGTCTTTCCCCATCCCGTTATTGTGCACACCTCTCCTGTATAATTATGGCCTACATTAGTGTCCAGGTCGATTTTTTTTATAGTAGACCCGAATTTAAGCGGTTTCTGAAGCTGGAGTAGCATAAGGTCATTTTGAAGACCGGTGACCAAAGTTGGTTTAAATTTGTCGTGCTTAAAAATATTGAATAAAAATCAGTTAATCAGTATAATTATGCAAACAGGGTAATTCATATGTAAACATGGTAAACACAGAAAAAGGGAGAAGGTTTGGATCCATTAAAACGTTTAATCCCGCTGCAAATGTTTGCACCTGTCCTAAGTCAGGAATCTGATGTACAGTAGTTGTCGTTTGTTTATGTAATATATACGTGTTTCTCGTTTCTCGTTTTGTTAATATAGATTAGACCGTTGGTTTTCCCGTTTGAATGGTTTTACACTAGTAATTTTGGGGCCCTTTATAGCTTGTTGTTCGGTGTGAGCTAAGGCTCCGTGTTGAAGGCCGTACTTTAACCTATAGTGGTTTACTTTTTAAATTGTTATTTGTATGGAGAGTTGTCTCATTGGCACTCACACCACATCTTCCTATATCTATATACAATTAAAAAAACTATTTTGTCGATTTCGTCTTCCGGTAAACCTTGTTTTGCACAGTGTTGAGTCATGATATTTCAAATTTCTTCTTACATGCATTAAGATGTTTCTCGTTCATCATGCAAAACGTTTATAATACTTGAAAGCTGATTTTCTTATACAAAATATTCTGGAATTCTTTCACGTAAAAAAACACATTCTAGGTATACTCAATCTTGTACAAAATCGCACCGAATAGATTTATTAAAAATTATATATCCCTATAACTATTATCAAATCATATCTGTAAATAATAGAACCTGCTGTATTGTCACCGCGAAAACATCGTCACATATACACGTAGCTGAACCAACGTACATTCAAGTAAAATATTTGAATACTAATATAAATTATAATCGCTAACCGATAACATCTTATTTGAATGAATGATTTTAAGTTCAAATATTGAAATCATCCACCTTCAAAGTACAGGAAATGCTTACATATTGAAACTTGAAGAATGTACAAATAGCATCCAAGAACTACAGTCTTGAATACGAAAATAAGTTCTGTTCGTTTAAGGTGGTACATAAGGAAATCAATCTGTAAAATATGTTAGACGTTTGTTTCACGTTCCATTATTTAGGTAATATTAGGCAATTTCAATGATAAAGCTTTTTTGATTGTCAAACTGCTATAAAAACAAATTTTTTTTTGATGAACTGTGTATTTTAAGGTGTTTTTTTTTTAGAAATTTTGATATTATTGTATAAGTGTCAAAATTAATATTTTATTAATATTTTATAAAAATTAAAAGAGTCAATTTATTTTCAGGCAGGGAGTTTGGTACAACCCTTAAAGGGCAAAAAAAGTATAAAGGAATAATAAGAATTCGTTAGTCGAAGTGAAACAGACAATGACATGGCCGAAACAAATTCGATGATTTCAACCCTACCGAGTGGAGTTCTTTTTTTTTTTTTTTTTAGATTTCTTGTAAGCAAAAAGTATAAAGGGGGATATGATATATACAACTAAAAAGTAAAGCAACAAAACTACCAGTGGAAAATTCTAAACGGAAAGTCCCTAATCAATTTGCAAAATCAAAGCTAACACATAAAAGTGCATACCATATGGAACTTTTTAACTGGTATAAATTCTGTCATCTGACTTAAAAACGAGCTTCCAGCAGCAATTCGCATATCCTTTGCCCTAAAATGAAAACAAGAGATATATATAAAAAAAATTAGATTCTTTACAAGCGGCATTATAAGGTTATAACTTTATACCTGTTTGGTATATTTCAATCATTTTAAATTTCCATATTGCAAAAACAAACTTGGCATCAAATCACAAAATTAAAACAATTCCAGTATATCGATAGTACAGTTGTTATAATAAAATTACGTTGAAGATAGTTATTCATTTGCAACAATACAACTGTCATCATCATTTCATCTAGTTTATAAGTTTAATTACATCTTCAATTCATAAAGGTCAAAATAGATCCTTGAAAATTAAACTACAATTGGAATCGCGAAACTACAAAGTAAATAACATTGAAGATAATGTTGACCTACACATAACTATGACTGATACCCGTAGTATTTAAATGCAAGATTATATATAAACATTAAATAAGAAAGCTCACTCATATTCGAACAGATTACAATGTGCGGCTGTAAGAACCCAGCTCTTGTCAATTATTGCGCCTCCACATTCATGGGTATAATTTACTCCACCTTTTCTTATCTGAAAAGAGACCATCCATGGATGATCTTCTATGTCGCCATCGTCACCATTAACAATCTTTACACTTACAGCGGTAGAAACCTAAATAATGATATCAAATTAATTAAAAAAAACTTTCGTTATATATTCTTTATCAAGCCCGAAAAAAAGACATTCGTTTATATAAATGTTACATTATAAATCAATAAACTACCAAGTAAAAACACCTCCTTATTATCGAAAATAAACTTGTCATTAACAAATCACGAAGTTAAAACCATTCTATTATAGCGTTAATACAATTGTTCTCTTATAAAATAAAATTTAAAGCCAGTTATTTATTTGCAACAACATAGTTAGCCTCATCAGATCACCTGGATTTGCTGAATAATGACCCGAATTTCATGTTTTGTGTGTTTGATATGTAGAAATAATAATATAAAAGTTATTTTGTGGATGAAATTACAGTTAAATCTCTTAGATAAAACAGTTAAACACTTTGTACTTTAGAACAAGGGTGGTATAAAATTGAAGATGATTTGTACCTATACATAACTAAGTTTTGTGTGTTCGATTCGCTTTTTGTGATAAAATTTGTCAAGAAACGCTCAAACCTGAAAATATCATTAGAATACAAGCCTATACGTACACTTGAAACAGTTGGAATCCTTAACGATGCTAAACATAGAAGATCAAAGTCTTTTGTTTAGTTATTATGGTCGACTCCAATTGACTTGAGTTGGATTGTCAGTTTTAAGGCTGACGGTTGGAATTACTCTTTGAGCAGTCCGACTTTTTTGATCAATATAAACAGACCGACATGAAATATCTGATAGTGGTGAAAGTGGTTTTAACCCAAATCAATATATAAAACAATTGATCATATCGAATACATTGATGTTTATTGATCAGGAACCGTGCTAATAACTGTTGAAATTAATTTTTATTATCCTCAAATATTGGAATAATATTCATATACTCACTGTAGCCATGTAGGACACTACAAAAGTATCATAATGTTTTGTATACGTTATAACAACGATTATTACAATGTAGTAGTTTACATGTAAGCATTAATATCCGAATTCATTATTTTAAGTAATATTAGTATAACTATAATTATTACTGTACTAGACTGACTGCTAGAGAATGGTCTTAACAGTATTCAATATTAAGCATTGGATATGTCTAAACATTAACTAAAATTAAACATACCCAAATAATTAATTCTTCTCAGTTTTCAATTATGTTAAGATCAGAATTGTCTTAAAAGACTAAAATACATTTATTTTATGGTTCATGCTTACTATTTGACGCTAACTTTATCGATGGTTCGGTTACTTTGGAATTCATTTGATTCCCTCTGTTTGTTATATTGACTTATCTTTTTTTTAATCAATTAACGATACATTTGTCTTTAAAAATATGTTGTAAACTATTGTCGTTTGAATTCATGAGCAACTAAATCACTTACCTACCGACAAATACACTGACAATGATCACTCGATACATCTTTATGTTCTAAAAACCACACGTCTGAAATTGAAAAATGCACATAATGGCATCAAGCCGTCGATAAATCCATCAGTAACCTTTACAAACTATTGCACCCTCATTATGATATTTCTCACAATATTTTCAATTTACCTGCTGTATTGCCAATAGGTGTCAGAAATTGTTATTTCTATAACAACGTTCCAAAAAATTGTTTGCATAACAGGAAACAAGTTTGTTTGAAGACTGTTCCAAATCTACTGTTCAACAGCAAGATTTGAAATCTTCAAAATGCACGACAAAGACTTTTTGATAGATGCACACTCTTATGGTTGCTGTTTTATCATTTTCTTTATTTTTTTTAGTTTGAAAATCACTTTTGACTTTCACACAGAATATTAAATCACAATCAATGTTTTATTTAGAAAACAACAAAATGTATTTGAAGTTGACAGTATGATAACTTTTGACGATGCTATAGATTTGTTAATCTTTGATGATTTTAATCTCAACACAATATCAAATATAGAGGTGGTATATTCATCAAGGAACCAACCGCATCGATAATAAACAGTTAACAGACTGCCTTTATTTTCATTGGCTGTATTCAACTACAACAGTTAATAACCAAGACATGTTTCGATATTTTAGTTTGGCTTTGTTGTTATTCCGATTATATTTAAAAGTGAAAACACAACACTAACTTAAATTAAAGCAAGAGTAACTATTTGAAATACGCTTAAAGAGAATATAGATATTTTTGAAACAAAATTAGAATGAATAAAATAACCAGACAAACATCAATACAATTAAAAAAAAAAGAATGTTATAAAATGAAAATTAAAGAATCATGAAAAACAAATCTGCTTGAAAAACTTATTTCGTAAGATGAAGACATAATATTTTGATCCGTTTTATTGATTTCATTATTCTACATTGGCTAGAGGAATAGAAGGAGGGTAGAGAATAGAAGGAGGGTAGATATCTCACAAAACATGTTTAACCCCACCACATGTGTGCGTCTAGATTAAGCAATCATTGTTCAGTTTAATATGATTATCACTGTAATTACAGGATAGCTAGACACACACGAATTGTTACGGTTTATAAAAAGTATAAGCCACTTTGTAAAAAATTTATCAACAACTTAGTTTATGAAAAGGGGATGATATGTATTCTATTTGTTTATGTTTTTGTGACATTTTCATCGCAGAAAAGCACTTTGAATCGGTAATACATTTGTTTAAACAGAGAACTTTGTTAGCATCAAATAGTATATACATGTACATATATCACGAAAAATAGATAGTCATAGGTCAATGTATGATTTAAAAACATTGTTAAGAGTTTTGTATTTTCAAATTTATCTCAAAATTGTCCCTTAATTGTAGCAATACATTTTTTTTACATTATTTGTTTCTAAAGTTGAAATGTGCGTTTACGACTATTTTTTCGTGAATAAATCTAAAAAAAAAAGATGACAAGATTGTTTATTCCCCATTCACAGCAGCGCATGATAACTATCAAACGAATTACATGTTTTAAGTAAATAAGAGTAGCATATAATTACACAATCAGGTCATTATTGTATGCCTTGAATCAAATTTAATTGAAACTTGGTATCGTCAGGGTTAATTCGTCAAAAGAGGGACTGAAAGGAAATAACTCCACATAGGTACTAGTATATATTAGTTACCTATACATGTTGCAAACTGCAGTGTGATCTATAGGAAAAATTATTATCAAAATATTAAAGCTAAACTCTACCATTAAATAAATCTTAATTTTCCTCGTTCATCACAGCAGCCAAAATATACTAGTCAACAAAAGAAACGATACAGGACTTTAGAATAAAATTTATCAAAAAGTATTAAAACTAAAACAAAATGAGATACACTATTTTCAAAAGCTTACATTTGCAATGTATGCAAATACGATAATGAAAATCCAAACATTTCGAAAAGAAACTTAATTCCGTGTAAACGATCATAGGGTGCAATTTTGTTTTTGCGGAAAGTTGAACACAAAATCGACACACAATTTCCTAAGTACCAAAATGAATTTTCAAATTTGTTTAAAAATATTGAATATGCTAATCAAGTTATGTTCATGTTGTAAATAATGGGTTCAAGTATTGTTTTTTTTTAAATTTTGGGTGAAAAAAGTGTTTTTTGAAATCTCAAAAAATGCAAAAAAAAGGAAATTTGTTTTGTCTCAAATCAATGTTTTAGATATGAAAACCGCACACTGTAAATTAGGAACCTTTCGGATTAGTTTTAAGATTGTTAACGTTTTTTTTTATTTCACTTATCACATACTGTCAACGGTAAATCAATTGATAATGTTTACATTTTAACGATTTCTTATGGGGCCGAACTAGCTATACAAAAAAAAACAAAGAAATTGTACGATTTTTGAAAAAGAATGCATGGCAAACATTGTCTTTATCTTTAAATGAGAGGTTGACATCATTAGTTGGAACTTCTGTTTTTAAAATTGTCGTTTTATGTAAATTTTGTCAAACAACTTGAATTTCGCCAAATGACGTCATGAAAGCAAAAAAAAAAAAACTTTTTTTAAACAGATTTATATTTCCATGGTCATTAAATATCGGTACCTTCCATATTATTCCTATAAACGGAAAACTCCATCTTTAATTTTAAAAAAGTCTTGTATCGTTTCCTTTGTTGACTAGTATATCTTTCCTTATATAATATAATTGTAAAATAGAAAAAAAACACCGTTAAAGACGAATTTGTTTAGAATAAAAAAAAATATAATAATTATGAATTAACAAACCTGAATTGAAATGGTCGTCGTGTATCTACCTCTTCTGTTTTGATATAATGATATGAACAGCCAGTTATTTATACATCTATACATCTACGTAGTGCGTGGTATGTTGTTAAAGCTGTTACATCTTGTTTTGAACACAAAATTTGTCAGCACGTCGATAACAATTTACCAATTGACATTGGTTCAGGAAACTAAACTAAATAAATCTTTGAGGTAATACTTATGTGATTTAAAGAAGCAGCAATACAAAAAGGAAAAGGAAAGGAAAACAAACAGCCCAAGACCAATACACAAAAAGAAAAAGACAAGGTTTAAACAACTTTCCGCATTAAATCAGCAGACAAAAAAAAACATGAACTAAAAGAAACCAAACATATACCAGGGATAAACTCTGGTACTCCGAAAGGGTAGAGTGTTCTTTTTTCACTGGTTGTATCCAACATGCCATTTTAGATTAAAATGAGGCCGCATACGGTGATATCATCAACAAAGAAACAAGAAAATACACTATGTGGATTTCAGTAATATTGTTAAGGATAGTGAGAAGTGCCACGTGTCGAGCAAACCTTTTTGAGGAAGACGTTCCTGTTCAAGAAATAGAAGTTCAATCTAATATTAATTAACATATACGTAAATTAAAACGAAATAATTAACATTAAAAATAACTGTTGGTCCAAAAATGCATCAGGACAAGAAATCTGAAAAATATATCGTGAGAGAGACAAATGAACTTACTGTATATAACAGGTACCATTTCGTATTTATGTACAAACGTTAGGGTATGCAGGTATTATTTCAACTTCTAATGAATAGCTAAAGTACAGAATAAGAACATTTGAATTTCTTTTCATGGCAACAGTTCACCCTAGTTTTTGGTGGGGTTCGTGTTGTTTATTCTTTAGTTTTCTATGTTGTTTCATGTGTACTATTGTTTTTCTGTTTGTCTTTTTCATTTTTAGCCATGGCGTTGTCAGTTTGTTTTAGATTGATGAGTTTGACTGTCCCTTCGGTATCTTTCGTCCCTCCTTTGGCTAACTGGGCTGGTGATAACCTTTTCGTCAAATACTGGAATCGAACCAAAGGTTGTAAACACTACGTAAAAATACCACATATATTTCATTATGAAATAAAGTTGTGCATCCACATAATATTGCAGTCTCGGCGCAAACTATTTCTCCAAAGTAACTTTATCAAGACTATGAATATACTTACCTTTCAAAACTCATTACCGCTTTTCCATTTACCATTTATATCTTAGACCTACTCAGAGTTTGAATGTAATTAATAAGGAAAGCTTCTGATCATAATATCTCCTTATCATTATGTCTGTCATATTTCATTCTCTTTCCTAAGCACTTTTCGATTGACATTTATTTAGTGACATTGGATAGACACTATTCCAATGTTGAAGGGACATTATTGTTAGGTTGCAGACTCATTAAAGAATACTCATATAAATATAGGCTGATATTAAGGGTTGAAAGTTTCATCAAATTGAAACCTGTAATGACTGGCTTAGCATCCCACTTTTTAGCAGTTGTTTATAATTCTGCTGTTGAAAACATAAGATCAGCAGCAAAAACTAACAAGATTGTATAATGTGACATTTACTAAGTTCCATCAGCAACAAATGTTAAATATATGGTTATCATATGACAGTCTGTGGTCAGGCACTTTACAACTGGAATAATACGCTATGTCACCATTCATATGTCTCAGCCATGCTTAACATCTATTCAATATGATATTTTTAGTAACGATTTATCGTCACATGGTAAACTGCTATTCAATAGGTACATACATGTACAGTTACAGATGACTATGAATCCATTAACAGATCATTTATGAACTAACAATTTAGAATCAAGGATGTATTATTTCTAAAAGCTCACCTTACTTCAAAACAGATTGTATGTCGAAATATCAAGATCAGTGTAATTGAAGTAATTTGATGATGAAAAAGTCATTTCTGCAAAAATTATCTAAAATAGTAGACATATTTCTACAGCAAAATTAACATGATAAATGTAAGGATTAAAACCAAACAGTTTTTTTAATATCTATATGATATGTGTATCTAGGTTATTTCCTTTGAGAAATCTTATGGAGTATTTTGGTCTTATTCTGTGCAAATAATTTTTTTTTAGATAAGTCTAGTATGAAATTAAATAAAGAGAAAAACTCCATTGGAAACTTAAATCAATAATGCATGTATGGGGAAGGGACGTTTTCACTTAGTCTTTAAAAAAATATATAACATGACAGCCAGAAAAAAAGCCTTCATCACGGAGCCTTGATTTGATCTGGTCCTTAGTGAATCTCCACTTGAAGCTTTGAATACGTTTTCTAAAATGTATTATTTTTATTATGTTGTATTTTTAACCGCACTTATATTTTAATCGTCGTTATTTTAAATTAGCCAAGACTAGATATATTGTCTATTTTTTCAAAATTGTGGCATTAAAAATGTTCGGTTGCTTAGTCGATTAGTGAAAATAACAAATTGAAAACAACACATTTAATCATTTCTTGCGTCCGACGCACTTTTATGGATTTACCTTCATTAGGAACGCTCAAAGCCAAAAACATTTGAAATTCCGAAGATGGATAAAGCATCGAAAATCATTGAAGAGCTATTAGTCAAAAATACCTAAAATAAATAGCCAAACGGACAATTTTAGTAAAGTTTGTTTAATCATGTCAGTACCGTAGCGCTGACTACTGAGCTGACGATACCCTCGGGGACTGATAGTCCACCAGCAGAGGTATCGACCCAGTTAAAAATTGAAAACAACACGTTTAATAATTTCTAGCGTCAAATGTAGTAGTTTTTTTTTTTATAACAAAATGATGATGATGATGATGATGATGATGATGATGATGATGATGATGATGATGATGATGATGATGATGATGATGATGATGATGATGATGATGATGATGATGATGATGATGATGATGATGATGATGATGATGATGATGATGATGATGATGATGATGATGATGATGATGATGATGATGATGATGATGATGATGATGATGATGATGATGATGATGATGATGATGATGATGATGATGATGATGATGATGATGATGATGATGATGATGATGATGATGATGATGATGATGATGATGATGATGATGATGATGATGATGATGATGATGATGATGATGATGATGATGATGATGATGATGATGATGATGATGATGTATTCTCTGCTTGACAAATCACGTTTGGAATAACATGTATATTAACACATTTTTTTCAGAATTTGTACAAGTTTATTTTTTAAATATTTGTATATGTAATATAATATTATGCGACATCTTGCATGTCAAAAAAACATAATATGTAAGCATAGTCGCATTTAATTACATATTTTCATAATGATACATAAATTAACTTATGAATGTAAAATGATGTAATATCATTCTTGAAAGTACAACATCTTTAAGTTAAAATGTTTAAAATGTATGAGAGATGCTGATATATCAATATAGTTTTAGCTTTCACAACTTCCGTTTCTATATTTGTTGGCGTTTGCTTTTGTTGCAGTTCAGTGCAAAAAAAAAAAAATAGAAATACTTAAAATGACAGGAATACATATAGTGATGCATTTGTCAAGACCGGTAACGATTTCAAATTTCGTAACCTCCAGTTTTACAAAGTTAATCACCAAAGCCTTATCAACACACACGTGATCTTGTAAACAACACTATTGAAATACTATACTGAAGACACATGTGGTGTTCATTTGCAGACTATTTGGTGAATATTATATATATGAAAGGAACACTCAGAGGGCTAACGTTTTGTCAAAGTAATATGATGGTCATATTCCAGTTTCTCTTCAAGCGATTTGCGATTGACATAAGCGACATGTTAAAAGACATCTTCTGCTTTACTTGCCGCTTCTTTTTCGTATATTGATCTATATATAAGTAACACTTAAGGGTCAAATTCTCTTTAAACTGATATGTTATTTTTATAATCCAGTCTCTATATCTGTTTATACACTTTACACAAAAACGATAGTATATAGCAACATACACCTAATCGCTATTACCGGCTGACCCGATAATCTGTCCTGCTTGAACTCTTGGTGTTTTACAACAATCACGTTTTCTTTTTGGCATCAGATATTTTGTATAATGATGTCAAATTTTCACGGGAACCTGTATGATGTTCAGTAATGGCGGAAAAATAACGATAAGGTTTATGTATAAGCGAAGCCAAATATTTATACAATATGACTTTCACTTAATTTAAGTGATGACTGTTTTTCAAATCGTTGACAATAGGCACATACAATAAGAAGCTCTGTTCAAATCCGTCAACATAGCATTTATAAATTGTTTATCTTAAAAACCGTTGATATTGCATGTTCAATTGCCCACCTTATTGTATATAACATTGTTAAGATCAGTTTAAAAACGAAGTTAGATGGTACTGAAAATGTGAATAATGTAAACAAAAAAAGTTGAAAAATAGTAATATAAATGACAGGGTTGGAAACTTTTATTTACGTAGTACAAATCACAAATCTCAAAAAAATATTTTAATGAGGACTCGTTGTAAAGATCAAGTAATTTTAGTTGATATATAGTGACAAAGTACATTCGGAAAACCCTTTTCGGGGATACTTGTTGTATATTTGTAGGACTCGGAGGTGCGATGGTACTCCGAATAGCGATGGTTACGCTGAAGTGCGATGGACTACGCTGAAGTTCGTTGGGTAACACGCTGCAGTGCGATGGTGACTTTGTGACGCTAACTTGTTGATAACTATACGCTGTCGTGGTTACGCTGAAGTGTGACGGTCAGTCTGCATGTGAGTAACAAAATACGTTATTAAAAATTGACAAAAGTAGCTGCTAGCATCGCATTTTTAATATCTTTTAGTTTCTGTTCAATTCCAACCAAAGACTTTACTATCTTAATCTTTTTAATCTAATTCATTATTAATCTTATCAATCAATATGGAGACAGAAAATATGGTATAGAACATTGAACAAAAAAGATTCAGTGTAGATCTATATAAATTAAATAGTAATTGTAACGATCAACACCAAACTTTTTGAAATAAGCTGATTCGCCGCTTAGGAGAATAAGATAAATTGTGAAGTACACGTATAGGGTCCAGTCAGGTTATTTTCGGCCTTACTTCTTGTAGAACTCTTAATTCTGTAACCACAATAAAAAAAAGAAGGCTAGAGTGACGGTGTTCTTAGAAATCTGGATTTATCTCGGAACTAAAAGAACATTATATCAATTTGATATAGTAAAACCTTGCTTATACTATTAAGTAAGTTCTTTATTATATTTTCCACACACAATCGTAAGAAAAAAGTAAAATCACAAAAATGCTGAACTTAGAGGGAAATCTAATCGGAAAGAGAGGCATACTTTAAAAAGAGTCAAAACTAATGTTAAGCTCAAGACATTTCATTTGTCGTACGGAAAGTTTGCAGCGAACCAAGTTTTTTGCCGCTATGTTCCCAATGGTTTGACGCCGGCCATAGTTTTAAACTTGTTTTGTAATATCCACCTGCATTACGTTTAATTGTTCGAGACTAGAATCGTTAGTTTCTTTTTTTATCCCTTATTATACTTCATCACATCCAACTTTCATCTACTCGCATAATACTTTATCAACAAAATCTTATTCTCCTGCCTGCGAATCCCAGTTTTACATCTGTATTCTGTTGTTTTTGATGTAACGTTGTATTTGAAAACGTCACAATATTTTTAAAAACGTCAAGCCAAACCATCGCACTTCAGCGAAAGGACCATCGTACTTCGGCGCAGACCATCGCACTTCAGCGTGACCATCGCACCTTAGCGTCCCCTTCGCACCTCCGAGTCCTACATATTACCAAAAATTACAAATTTTGTTGTTTGAACATTTATCTTACAAAACTGCATGTACTGTTAAAATTTTCTGCCATTTTAGCAAATATTCGTCATTGTACACGTACGTTTGTCATACACTTATCCAGGAATTACCCTTAACCCGGAAATTTACCTTTATCCAATTACCCTTAACCAGGGAAGACACATATTCTGTGATATTTTTTCAACAAAGCAAAATGTGTTAAGTATTTCTTTTAATTAGATATACAGTTAATTAATAAGTATTTATTGGTATAGAGTATTTCGATTATTTTGAATAATGCACTAATATTTAAGTAATTGTTCTTTGCAAAGGGAGAATATATTAAAAATTTAATTTCATGGAATGGGAGACAACTGCAACTTATTACTCTTAAACGGAAACGCGTTTAGTCTTATCCAGAAAATGTAATGTTATATTATTGACTTATTGTTAACACAGGAGAGCATTTCCAATATTTAATCAACTAAAAATAAATAGATGTAAATGAACAGTCAGAAGTAATTTTATTTTCACAATAAACTTGTAGCTTTAAAGTCGACGGTAATTATTTTTGTCATTTTCATCTATAATGAGACAATCATTTGATTTCTTTTTTTTTTGGAGGAGGGGGGGGGGGGGGTGCAAAAAGATTTAGAAAAATATACCCTTGCCTTGCCAAAACAAACACAGTGCAGGAAACAGTTGTGGTCAAAAGTGGAAATATTGTTTCGGCCAACAAATGTAAGCGTGCATAACTTTATTATAGATTACAATGAATAGACAATCTGCAAATACGACCACTTAATTTGATCTTTAGAAGATGGCTGTCTCAATTGGCATTCATACCCATGCTCAGAATAACAATTTCTACTTATTTACCAATTACACCTAATAATCAGATGGTTCTTTGAATGACTCCTTTCAAGATTGTCCCCCTAAAATGATGATTTTTGACTTGTTCGCGAAGTGTGCCTTTTATTTAGAAAATTATGATTGGTTGGAACTATAAACAATCAACAATAAATCAAGGCTAGTAATATAAATAAAACAAAATAAAACCTGTTAACACTCCTCATAAATTATTTTACGTATTCAAGTCGCAATTATATGGAAAATATACAATCTGTTGATCCTATAAGCTCCGTTTAAAAATACGCGTTCGAAATAAGAAACAATTTGATGCATATATACATTTACAAGACTACCCAAACAAAAAAAATTGAGGAACAAATCATGGTAACAAATGATAAACAAATCGTATGATTTATTTGTGATTTGAAAGTGATAAAATTTCACATGCAAATGAGCTAACAAATCACAATAACAAATCACGAACAAATTGTTTACAAATCATAAGCAAATCAGGGTAACAAATGATAAACAAATCTTATGATTTCTTTGTGATTTGAAAGTGATAAAATTTCACATGCAAATGAGCTAACAAATCACAATAACAAATCATGAACAAATTGCTTACAAATCATAAGCAAATCATAAACAAATTGCAAAGAAATTGTTTTGAAATCATTTACAAATCAGAAGCAAATTGTTTTCAAATCGTTAAGAAATTGTTATCAAATCTTTAACAAATCAGAAGTAAATCATATTCCTACGTCAAGCCAATTAGAAGTAAATCATATTCCTACCTCAAGCAAATCACAAGCAAATCGTAAATAAATTGGCATCAATCATCAATTCACAGATTATAGCATTAACATCCAGATCAAAAATAAGTTCTGCCCCTGAAACCCCCAAATTTTGAAGCGCAAGTGTCTTCATTTTACCTTTAATAGCTAATCCACTAGTTGTAAAAAAGAGTACTATCTTTGGTTGCGATTAGGGACAAATTGTTCTTTTGAAGTTTCTCTTACTTTTTACCCGAATTTGACTAAAACGAAATTTGAAAAAAACATAGGCAACCACGTGTACTTAGTAGATTAATGTTGAATAGGTGATGGGTCTTAGTCTTGGTCCAAATCTGCTACATTGTAATATATATATATATATATATATATAGCTTTGTCCATTTTGCCCGGGACATGGTCAGTAAACAACAATTAAAACATTAAACTTGCCAGTGAATTTTATCTGCTGGCTCGGGAAGCTATTCTTGAAATGTTTTGATCTGCTTACACATCTTTTACACATTTTTATTTTTAAAATTAATCCTAACAGCACTAAACTATCATGATTATAACGAGATACTGAAATGCAAAGTTTCTGAATTTTAAAGGTTAACATTTGAATAGTATTAGTTAAATATGTGAAATTATAAATATAAAGATTCCTTACCATTCGTCATCTTTCATAGACTGAATAAAACTCCTCATCTTGCAACCTTCTTTGTTCAGTTCATATAGAACAGTATTTGAAATTTGAATTTGACCTCAACCGGAAGTCAGAGAGATAGATAAACAAAGAAAACTGGAATGCATTAACATTTTATTCATTGTAGCAAATCATCAATGAATCACATCAAGATAGCTAACAAAGTTAACAAATCGTTTTCAAATCATTTCATAGAATATTCAAAGTTAACAAATCATAACGAAATCACACCGTTCTAGCTAACAAAGTTAACAAATCTCTTTCAAATCATTTCATACGATATTCTAAGTAAACAAATCATAAAGAAATCACACAAAAACAGAAACAAATGGCTTACAAATCATACAATAGAAAGAAATCACATAGAAATCAGATTTAGGGAATTTAGAAAATTCTGATTTGTCTATGATTTGTTTAATGAATCGCAAGCAAATGGTACCAACAAATCGCAGAATCACGATTTGAAAGAGATTTGAATACGATTTGAAAGCAATTTGTTCATTTATTTTTCTGTTTGGGTACCGTATTAATATTAAGAATATACTTTCAATTGAATTAGTCTGGCTTAAGTGTACAATGTTTTTTATTTTGAATGTCAGTACTCTTAGCCCGTCAATATTTTTTTTTTAAAGAAAAGTACATGTATGATTAAGTAAAAGTTGATAGTTTCTTTGCTGCTGTTGTTTTTCTCTCCTTTCTTTCTGAATGAATCAAAGTCTCTGGTATACTTATGAAATAAAGGCAACAGTAGTATACCGCTGTTCAAAACTCATAAATCCAGGGACAAAAAACAAAATCGGGGTAACAAACTAAAACCGAGGGAAACGCATTAAATATAAGAGGAGAACAACGATATAACACCGAAACGTAACACACACAGAAACGGACTAAGCATCAGACAAAACATTACGAGAATAACAAATATAACATGAAAACCAAATACATGAATTAGGGATAGACAAGTACCGTGCCACGTCTGATCTCAATATCTCAAAAATTAGAGAAAACACAAACTGCTAGCATCTTATAAATAAGGTAAATGCGCCTTGAACTGCACATTAACACTGCTAATTGGTTTTTTACTTATCAGTCTGAAAAATCATATTTCGGTACTCTTATCCCGGAATATGTTATGAATGGAGAACTTGTGATGCAGCGACAAGCGTGATGTAACTGCAATGCTGTGACGTTACGCACGGTATTCGGTCTATGTTTCATTTGATCATTTCTTGATGCATTAGTAGGACAGAAACAATTCAATTATGCGTATTATCAAATAATTACTTGTCTTGGTTCATCAGTTTAATCGATATTAAATAAACCCTAATTTTAAAATATTTAATTTTATGTTTTATTACATAATTAAGCAATAAGTCCCGTGTTCATAATGCCATTTTTGCCGTGTAAGACGTAACTACAATAACTTACCATACAAATATAAACGAAAAAAAAAATCAAAAACTACTGAATAGATTACGATGAAATTCAAACAGGTGGGATATAATATGATCATATGCATGGTGTGAAACGGTTACGATAAATATCATGTCAGTTCGCATTCTAGTGGCCATTTTCGAAATTCCATACAGCTGTGAGATTTGAAATTTCGAGTATACAAAAACGAAAGCAAGCACTTCGATATTACAATATTTTCACATAAGTTATAGAAGAGGTTCGCCACCTCTACATGCAAATGTAATTTTATTGAATTTTACGAACACATATTTATTTCTAACATACAATGTAGCTTCTCTGATTTTATTTTTTTTTCAGGTTTTTCCGTGTCTCCCTCAAATGTTACCATAGAGCCATTGTTTAAGATTTTTCAGTACTATGCTAATTTAGGGTATTTTGAATTTGTGACAGACAAGTGAACTGTGAAAAAAATGTTACTACTGAAATGTAATTTTTTTAAAGATTTGTTTAAGCCTTTAATGGTAAGGAAACACTAAATTTTTCATCAATTTCCATCAAGTTGTCCATGTCTCCCCAAAATGTTAACACGTCCAAATTGAACGTTTTTTGCAAGGAACGTCAATGTAAAGACTATTCCAAAGACTAAAAATTAAAGCATTTTTGAGTCTTAAGCATTTGATACGTTCTGTTGAATGATATATTTTTTGGAGAGAGATTTCAAATATTTATTCTAAAATGTAATAAATCAACAAGAAATTTGACTTCCATCAGAGTTTTGTAAACCATGTGCTGATCTTAAAGGCGTCGAAGTTCTTGATAAATGATAAGTTTTTTATAATACCGAACCTTTCGACTTTGGGACCTTTAGTAAAAGATATGTTTCTGCTAGTACGAATGTTTGTTGCATACACTAACAGTTATTTCCACGCATCCGACAAACTGACGCATGTGAAAAAAATACTGATCCTAATGAAAGGACTGAAGATCACTTTTTGAAATGAGCAATTTCAAACTGCCGTTTTCTTTCCAAAAGCTGAGAATGAAATTGAAATTATAGATGAAGCAAACAGAGTATACATATAGTAGCTGTTGCTGCCATTGACCCGAACGAAAAGTATTTTTCAATTTAATCTTCTCGAAAGACTCATATTTGAAATGTAACTGTTGATAGTACGGATAGAAAGACCCTAAAATTATTTCAATAAGTTAAGATTATGAGGAAATAAATAAATGAGAATGGAAAGATTATTCATCAAAAATGTATTATCAGTCATGTTCACAGTCTTTAATTTTTTTAGATAAGGCAAACATCAAAAAGCCATATGTATTAAAAATAGTGCAAAGCTTGAACGTTTTGTACAAAAGTCGGTTGAAATAAATGAAAATTACGTCGACTAACGTTACCATTACTAAACCGAACACTGTGCGTAACGTCTTTCGGATGTCATCACCTCTCTTTAAAATAACATGCTTGTATGTATATATTCATATAGTTGTACTTTAATAGATATTTATCTGAAAACTTTCGATTACAATTTCATTTGATATGTCGGTACCCTTATCCCGGAAATGTGTAAAAAGATAAAATATGCATATGCTCCCTTTTTTTTAGTATTTTACTCTGTGTTCAAGACCTCACTGTGACTTTGAGATGATGCAAACTAAAATCTTACTCCTTTGCATTTTTGTTTTGGCTTTGCACATGTTTTTTTGTGTCTTTGAAAGATATCCCACATCCTATACTTTCTATCAGGGTAGTATCTCCGATGTCTAAGTTGTTTTCTAATAATCATATTCTATTCCAGGTGCCTACATCATACATTTTTGAATATTTGTACGTTCTAAACGGACATTCGAGCAAACATAATATATTATCATTAACCTCAAACTGTGTTTGCAATACACAATTAAACGAAATAGCGACTAAACAGTGCTATTCTTTTTTTAATTTCACCATTTTCCATATCAGTCTCAAAAATTTAGTCTGTAATTTTATATCATAAGTTGGTACTCTTATCCCGGAATTATGAACATGAAGGGAAAATATGAAATGCAGGGAAAAGTGGCTAGTAACAGCAATGCTTTAATGTTATTGTAACATGTTTCCGGGATAAGAGTACCGACATAAAATATAAAATTACTGGCGTAATTTCGCGGACAGTATAATTTCAATATAAAAATCATTTCACTTTCAATTCATATACATAAAGCGACGATGTGTATACTTATATCTAAATAAAAATCATACAATTCTATATTTTTTTTAAAAAGATTAAATTTATTTAGAAATGCAAACATTTTAAATTATGTGTCGATACCCTTATCCCGGAAACATGTTAAAAAGATAAAATATGTATTAATATGCTGCTATTTTATTTTTTTTATTATGCCAGTCCAAATTCAAAACCATTCCTTCCAGTCGACATGCCGTGCATAAGCCTACTCTGTATTGTTTATAGTTTCTCTCCTGAATATTTATTATAGATTGCAATTGGAATTCGGTGTGAGTCAATGCTCCGTGTTGAAAGCCGAACTTTTACCTATAACTGTTCACTTTAAACACATTGTGACTTGGATGGCAATTTGTCTCATTCGCACTTCGTGCCACATCTTCTTTTTTTTGTTATTTAAGCAAACAACAACCAATTGGTCATCGAATTAGAATTTTTTTTTTTATATTTTTTATTGATCTTTTTTGTGTTCAAACTACAGTGCATGCATACATTTATACAATACATAAGTGAATAACATGATATTTTTATGGCATTGTTATACTATTGATATTTTACGAATAAGACATAGTAAAAAAAATTACAAGTAAATGATGTGAATACTCAGTATATGATACCTCTTAAGGATACTTTGGAATACATTAAATATATATGATCATATCAAAAATAAATTTAATTAAATAACCTCCATAAATCCTCCCCATCTGTCGACATATGACTCGTATTTGTCTTTAGAAAGATATAAATATTCTAATATCTCCAGCCTTCTTTTCAAAAATTTAAGAAACGCTTGCACAGATATTAACAGTCTGTCTAATTGTGTGTTCTTAGCACAGTTGATGTAATACTTTGCATGTAGAATACAATAATTTAAAACTATGTTATCAGAATTAAATACACCGAAAATTACACTGTCTTTATTTAAAAATATTTTTACTCCAAATACTAAATACCACCAATTAGAAAATTCTCTCCAAAATCGTTTTATTTCTGTACATTCAAAAAATTTATGCTCTATAGTTTCTATTTCTTTACAACTGGCACATTCATTGGTTAATGAAAGTTTATATTTTTCAAGAAGATAATTATGTGAGACTATTCTGTGTAACAATTTATATTGGAAAGCTTGTAGTTTGCTTTCTATAGTACATTTAAACGCTAGTGAATACATATTTTTCCACTTTTCGTCACTAATTTCTATATTAAAACTTTCTTCCCACCTTTTTTGTGAAACAGGAGAAACACTTCCCCGATCGATAAAAAGTGAATATACATGTTTAGCGAATAATTTACTGATAGGCATTTTTTTATTCTCATGCTCAAAAACGAAACCAAATGAGTTGCTGTTAGGCGACATGTGTTGTTGTAATAACAAATCTTTCCAGTCACGTGGTATAGCAAGTTTAATAGATAGAATGTCTACAAAAGTAATTCAGGTTATATTTTTTATTAATAGCATCATGAGACAAAAATTCGCCTTTATCATCTACAATATCATTGATGAACCGTATGCCTTTCATGTACCAAGATCTGTAAAAAATACTCGTTCTGTCAACTTTGATAAACGGATTGAACCAAATAAATTCTTTCTAACATGAAATGTATTTAACGGGATGAATATACCCTTGAAACGTTTCCAGGCAGATAACACTTCTATATAAAAAAAGAGGTACTTTTAAATTTAAAAACTCAAATTCACATCTGCTCATAAATAAATCCTCTAAATCAAAAAGGGAGAAAAATGCTTTGGAAACATGTTTCCATTTGAAGTCATGTTCTGACAAAAATCTTTTTACCCACATAATACGAAATGATAACAGTTGTACTTCAAAATTTGGGGCTTTCAGTCCCCCCCTCGCCAGGAGACTTTTGAATGACTTCCGATTTAACTTTCGGAGTACCACCATTCCATAAAAAACTATTAATGTCACGTTGTATTTTAATTACATGGTACATGTGTAGATGAAATGACATAAATAAGCTTCGATATTGCAAGTGATTTAAGTATTACTATTTTACCGATCAAGGAAAGGTTTCTGATCCTCCACATTTTAATTATTAATTCCATTTTGTCTATGCATGTATCTAAATTAGAACAAACCATTTCTTCAAAAGCGTTAAATTTTAAACCTAAAGTTTTAAAACCATCTGTCCATTTAATAGGAAGGGAACCTTCTTTGTTAAATTTATTTCTTCCAATCCATGTTGCTTCGGTTTTAGAAAAATTTACTTTTATCCCTGAACACTTCTCAAAATCATTAAACGAATCTAATAAAATTTGCGAAGAAAATACATCTTTCAAAAAACAAGTGGTATCATCAGCTAACTGTGAAATTTTTATTTCAGTATCCCCAATTTTAATACCAGATATCTGATTGTTTTTACGAATACTTATTGCCAGCAGTTCAACGGCCAAAATAAATAAAAAAAGGAGACAAAGGACACCCTTGTCGAACACCTCTCTCAATTTTGAATGGACTAGAACTAAATCCATTATTTACGACAAGACTAGATATATTTGAGTATAAAGTTGAGACCCATTTCCGGAACTTGCTACCAAAATTAAAACAAACCAATGCTTTTTGAATAAATTTCCATTCTAGCGTATCAAGCGCCTTTTCGAAATCGACTAGTAATATAAGCCCTGGATAATTTTTTAAAGCAGTAAACAATATAATATCAGCAATGAGTCGTAGATTTTCACCAATGTATCTACCAGCCACATATCCCGTCTGGTCCGAATCTATAAGTTTCGGAAGAAATAATTTCATTCTTTCCGCAATAACTTTGGCTAATAATTTGTAATCAAAATTCAAGAGAGAAAGAGGACGCCAGTTCGACAAGAGTGTTCTATCTTTATCTTTCTTTGGAATAAGAGTCAGTATACCCCGTCTTTGGTCTATTGAGAGGGTTCCGGTCTCGAAGGAATATTCATAGCTTTCTAAAACATATTTTTTTATATCAATCCAGAAAAATTTGTAAAACTCAGCAGTAAACCCGTCTGTACCAGGGCTTTTATTATTTTTAAATGTTTTTAAAACTTTAACGCACTCAGATTCTGAAATATCTGCATCGCATATATCCTTTTCCAGATCTGTAAGCTTAGGAATAAAATCTAAATCGAAAAAGTTAGAATCACCTGAATATTTATCAGGGTCTTCTTTTGATGAGTACAGCTTTTCGTTGAAATTTTTCTCTTCGTATAGAATTTTTTCTTGTGACAAAATTTCAATGTCGTTTACAACTAATTTGTTAATACATTTATTTTTATAATTGCGTTTTTCTAATGATAAGAAATATTTTGAATTTCTTTCATTGCCTTCGCAGTGCTCGGCGTGTGATCGTATAATAGCCCCCCTTGTTTGATTGTTTACTTTTTGCTCTAAATCGTCTTTAACAATATCTAATTCAATCAAAAGTGTATTTATATCTTTATCTAAATATGTACGAGAGAGATTTTTATGAATTTCGTCTTGTCGTTTTTTTAAATTGGACTCTCTTTCCCGCAATTTCATGTTTTTATATTTGGAATATTTGACGGTTGCGCCTCTTATTTCACTTTTCATGGTATCCCATTTCAAATTTTTATTTTCTAAGTTGTGATATTTTTTATCACAATCTAATAAAGTATTTTTGACTATATCTACATAATCCTTGTCTGTCAATAAACCCGAGTTGAATTTCCAGAAACCGGGACCTCTCTCACTAAAGTTTTCGCCTGACAGTGTCAATTTGATAAGACTATGATCAGATTTTATAGACGGGACAATGGATGTTTTGGTAACACTGCTTGACAAAAAATTCGATATCAACCAAAAATCTAAGCGACATTGTATAAGCGGGGTTCTTTGACGCCAAGTATATAATCTAGAATCAACATTTTTTGTCCTCCAAATATCACATAACTCAAATTCTTCTATAAACTCTTCTAATTTACTCGTATATTTGACAGGTGTGTTATATTTTGAACCACCCATTTTGTCTAAAGATGGATTCAGTATCGTATTAAAATCTCCACCCAAAACAAGATTTTGATCTAACTTTTCATTTAATAAAATCTTTAATTTTCCAATATATTCAATTTGATCATTTTCAAAAATTTTGGTCGGCGCATAATAATTTACAAAAACAAAATCTGTGTTATCAATTTCAACAGTAAGAATCAGATACCTTCCGTTTTCATCTGCATTTTTTTCCTTTAATATATAATCTGTTGAGCTGTTAAACAAAATAGCAACACCTTTAGAGTTCGTTTCCCCGTGCAAAAAATAAATATCTCCACCCCATTCCCTTTTCCATATAGTTTCATATGATTCAATACTGTGTGTTTCTTGCAAGAAAATGATGTCGCTTTGAAATTTTTTCAACCAAAGAAACATGGATTTGCGTTTAAAATCGTTTCCAAAGCCATTTACATTAAGAGAAGTTAAATTGATACAATAATTAGCCATTATCTAGTTTTGGCTTTACAGTCTTATTAATTTCATATGTGATACACTTAACGTAGTTGAACATTATATAACTAAGTAGAAAAAAAATCCAGAAAAACGTATCAAATATACAATACAATACAAAAAGAGAGAATTCTCTCTGTTCGGTCTGCCTGACCTAAACCATATAATTAATGTTAATTGTTTGTAATATTCATTGTTCATTCTCAATAAAACACATGTAACTTTCATTCATTAATAACAACAATACACTATAGGTATACAGTTACGGTTTAAAGTACAATGTCATGTAACTTTCATTCATACACAACAACATTACAATTTACAAACTTTACTATAAATGACCCAATTACGGATTAAAGTACACGTGCACAGGAACACAGACATTCTTGTCGTAAATTTTGTTTACCTTTTCTTGCCGACATACGAATAAAGGACACAGTTATGTAATGGCAAATCTGTATTTTTGATAGAACTGTGGATTGCATTTCATATCACTGGATTCATGTTTTTTGCATATATATATCGGATGGATTTTTAAGATTTGCATTGGGTGCAAAACGTATAAAATTGCATTTATATATGAATTTATGTTTAATGAATGGATATATTATACATTGTTGATCACCAAAATTGCTGCGGAAAGGATATTCGCACTTTACAAAAAAGGAAATGAGGATTCATTGTATAGAATACCAGTTTAATATGATTATTCTAATGTGTGTATGTGCAATTTATGTCAATATAGTGTCAACAACAACAAAAAAAAAGTGGGATTTTTCCCCCCCGGGATTATAGTAATACACAGGGACGATGGTTACTTTCGTGATGTCTGCGTGCCGATACCGTGAGTAAATTATGTTATATAAAATCACAATATACGCTGCATGTATTTTATTGACTTATTTTAATTCATGGTGAAATTATTTCGGATAAAGTTGTATATAAATTTAAAATTCATAAAATGTAGTTTTATCTACAAATGACTTAAGTATTTCATTTGAAATTTGCTTATTTATAACTCGCTTGTATAATGAATTATATTTAAATAAAATAGAGAATGGAAACTCTTAAGATACTTTGAAAATAGTTAACATATAGGATTTGGAAAGAGAATACATGAAACTAAATATATATTATCTAACTGATTGTAAACATGAAAGAAAAAAAGTGACAAGATGAGTTCAAACATCAGTAAATTGGTTTAAAGTTTTATTTTCTACATTTTGCGGAGAACCGACTTTACTCCCTCCAAGATAATATTGTTTGTTCTTGAACCTATCTTTGCTGTACCAGATGGAGGTGTACGTGAGGAAATAATAGTAATGGTATGTGCATCTATTTCTTTTAAGTAGTCAAGTATCCTTGATCCAATTCCGTAGTCTCTGTCGTCATCGTACCCGTCGTGTGTATGTCCGTCTTTGTCTGTAAACCTATATACCAACGTGTTGTATGTGCATGCTGATACTGGGCCCTGCATTATTTGTCGGGCAGCTTCACGAATTTCTGCGTATGTTGTGGTGACAGCAGCTGTGACACAATAAGTATGACCATTGTCACTAACTTCATTGGAACTAGTTTGTTCAAATGTACCAAATTTAGACTTGTTATTGGCATCAAAAATTGCTAATGCTTTTGGTGTTGACACTTTTTCCACATATTTAGATCCACTTTTAATAAAGAATAAACTGTTTCCTTTAATTTTAGTGTCTACATCTACTTCTTTGTACTCCTTTTGTTTTTGTACCAGTCTTTTTCTGTTTTCACGCATATCGTCTGGAAACTGTGGAGTTATGTATATCCCATTTGGTAAGTCTTTGTTCTGTTTGCTTATTGTTCGTGCAGTGTTTATGACATGCTCCCGGTCATTGTAGTCATGGAATTTTACAACTATAGGACGGGTGCTGTTTTGATTTGTCTGGGTCCCTATTCTATGGGCTCGGTCAATTTTGATATTTTCAGTTATTTTCAAAACATTTTTGAAAATCAATTTTAATTCCGCTTTTACGTTTTCTTCTTTTCGTTCATGAACCCCTATTACTATAGCATTTTCCCTCATGTTTCGTTCAACTAGGTTTGCTATTTGACTTTGTTGACAATCAAGTCTAGTTTCTAAATGTACCACGTATGATTTCATTACATTTAATTCAGTAGTAAGTTTTGTATTTTGATTTCTTACCTCGGCTATCATAGTTGTTTGGTCTTCAGTTTCTGTAGCCACAGCTTGAAGTCTGTCTTCAATGCCATCTTTGGCGTATATGTCATTTTTAATACCATGTATTTCTTCATTTTGGTTTTCAAATTTTATTATAAGACTGTTTAATGTTTGTTGTATGCCTACTATGCCACTTAGAAGTTTGTTGTTAAATGTTTGATCCTCAGAGTATTCACCGATGTTTTGTTCGAGGGAGCTCTCTCACTCCGTCATGTCAGTATCCGCCATTTTTATACCTGTATTTTGTTTACAATTAAAAGTTTCTGTCTCTATTTCTCTTTCACGCTTACGAGTATTTTGTTTTTCACTCATTACCTCTATTCATTACTATCAAAGTAAGTTTATCATGTGTTGATTCCGGAAAAATTCACTGTTTCACCATGTTTAAGTTGAAATTATCAGGCAGGTCGAGCAGAGAGAAAAAAAACTCAACCATTCATTTCCAAGGGCAGATAATCATCAGATTAGAATTATTGTTACTTTTTTTTATCCCGTGTATTTCATACAAAATGATCAAACCAAAGAATTACCCCACTTGTATCATTAAATAAATCTATTTCATAATCATGGATTCAGTTAAATAAGCTATATACAACATTTAGAAAACGAAGCTTCGAAACCTCTTCAATTATATTTTTTTCAATGATCAAACTGCATGCAAACCAAACAATGTCTGAAACAATCTCTTTAATACAAGTATACCTTGTTTGATGTTATTGCTGTTGTACGAATTAAGATGAAACAATATGAATGTTTAGATAAAATTGTAACAACCTATCATGACATGCTAAAATCTAATAACCTACAAAAACGTACATATTTATTATTATAAAAGATATTTGTTCAATACAATGCAACTCAAAATACCAAACGATAGGAAACTATAACACTTTTTGTCTGTATTTGTAATCTCAAGACGCCGACGAAGCTAAAATGATTGTAAATATTGCGTTACATTAGGTACAAAACATTTATATGACATCTCCAAATTACCTCTATTTTACTTCGTTTATTGATAAAAATCTATTCCTCTGGTTCATCGGAATTGTAGTCTTCTTCTTGTTCAGGATTTCTTATCCTAAGTAGATACTGAACAAGATCATAATTACTGTCATCATTTAAAGTTATTATGCAATTGCTATAGATATTAAACATACATGTGTGATTGAACAACGAAGCCCATCGACGAACATCATTGGTGAGGTATACAACATAAAGTCCACTGAAGATTAATGTCATATATGACCGAAAGTCGTCATATAAATCCATGAACGGGTGGTTAACTAGTATGAACTCTCCGTCAATCTCATGTTTAAATGGTAAAACAAATCCATGTAATTTTAAAAAGTGATAAAACACCATTGACCGTTCATCTTTTGATAGTAGAATTCCTTTGCCGAATGGTTGATCTTCAAACTCAAGTAGCTTATGCTGGAGCCACTTGTTAATCAGTTCGAAGTTTTGGTCATTTGACAAAAGAATATCATTTTCGTGAAGCGTATCTGTTGAATCATTTGGTCCTTTATGTGGCTTACCAATGCTTATTTCGTTGTCATCATCGGGGTCAAAGTTTTCTTCTAGCATACTGTCAAGGGTACTATTTGCGTCCAGATCAACATCAAACTTGTCATGGTCTTTATTGCAGTCGTGTTGCTTAATATATTCAGAAGATTCGAGTAAACATTGATTTTCAATGTGAATTGTTCCACAACGATGGCATAATATTTCATTTGTGTTATTCAAGGAATTACACGTATTACAATCAAAGGTTCCGCATACTTCGCATAAAATATTATGGTATGCGCAATCATCGTGTTCGCCAATGGATTGTGCCTGATCGGGTATCAAACTTAAATAGTGAAATTCAGCTATATGTCCTAAGTATAAAGTCTGCTCAAGCGCAACATCTCGTGGTATTATTCTTATTGGTTGAGAGTTTGGTAAACTTGATAATATTAGAATTGGAATCCGGAACAGACATGCGGCAGCAACAAGCACGGTATTATCACCCCATTCTCCATCCCGTTCCATTCTTTCCAAATAACCATTCCAGTCTACATCGACCGTAAAATCACGAAAATCAACAGTTCCATCAGATAAATCAAGGACAGGGTTATTACGTAAAAAGTCAACTATCATATGACGTAGTCTTGTGTACGAAATTTGGACATCTACTCGTGAAAGTTGCAAGGACATCGCATGAAACATACAGTTACCATCTAATGGTATATCTCTGTCGACATGTAGATCTTCTTTCGCTGCATTTTGTTGAAGTCCAATCATTTTATCATGCATTGCTTCCTTGTATGATGTTGACATTACTCTGCTTTCGGTAATTATATCATTTAGTTCCTGAAGGATATTAAGAACTCGTTGATTTTCGCCCTGCAAGTTTATGTTCTTTCTTTTTTTGTTTTCTTTTGCTTTCCGTTGTTTTTCCCTTTCTTTACTTGCTATTTTGGATGTTATCATATCTACCCTAAACCAATCTCTGGAAGTTGTTTTCTCCTGTTTTGTATACTTAACTTTGTACTTATGTAGATCTTTATTTGTCGCAATTACAATTCCTTCTAATACCCTTGGCGCTGCGATTGACGAGCCTCCTCTATACACTCTTTCGTCTTTGCCTATAAATTTTACGTATACTTCATCGCCTATATTATATTCGGATGGTGGATATTTTGACAAACCATTTTTCTGCATATTTGCGCTAGCTTTTTTCGAAATATTAAATGTCTGACTTCTAACTTTTTCAATGTGCCTCATTCTTTCTGCACAGTCTTCACTCGGTAAACATGTCATATTCGACTCCTCGTTTGCAAATTCAATTGTTATGTCTTCTAAATTTGTATTTGTGAAATTACATTTTTGTGTTACAGAATTTGGTTTGATTCCCAATAAACATTCATAAGGTGATATTCCCAAAGACGAGTGAATCGCATTATTGTAAATACTTTGTAAACTAGGAAGATTCGTCACCCAATCGCAAATGCCTCCGAATTTTGAATTAATTAGATCAAAACGAATTTTGTCTTTCCAGGTCCCATGAGATCTTTCTATTTTCCCCTGGCTCTGCAGATGGTAACTTGAACTATATATCAATTTAATGTTCATATCCTTACAGAGACGTGTAACAACACCTTTGAACTCTGAACCTTGGTCACTCTGTAATATTTTAGGGTTTCCGAATTCCGAGTATATCTCCCGTAGCTTAGCAGCAACTTTTTCCGAGCTCTTATCAGACAATGGTCGCAACCACACAAATCTCGTGAACACATCCATTGTTGACAGAATATATTTATAAGAAACATCGTCTTTCTCCACTATAAGCTTTCGCATGTCGACAAGGTCAACTTGGTGTCTTTCCATTGGTTTTTTGGCATCAACAGGTATAAGTGGTGCTTTATTTGAAAATAATGGTCGTTTTTGTCTCTGCATATCGTTATTAGATATGTATCTTTGAATCATAGGCTCCCCAATTCCAAAGTAATGTTCTTTAATTTGATGGTACAGTTTTCTTGCCCCGTCCGCTTTGCTTAAAGCATAAAACTTTTCTATACATTTTTCTAATTCCTCCCATGGAAGAACAATTTTCCCATCAATAGTAATCCTGTTCATTTGTTTACCTAAATACGGATCAATTATCGATTGCGTTCCAAAGTTGAAATGACTTATCTTTTTATATAGTCTTTTTTCCAGACTATTCCTTTCTTTCACTGGAATAACTTCTCTCCTTGACAACAGATTCATCAAAACTCCATAGTCGGAACAACTTAACTTAGGAGTCCTTCTTCTCTGTCCCTGAAAATAAGGAATTATGATTTCACTGTTGAGTAATAATCTTTAATTTTTAGGAAAATGAGGACAAAGCAAACTTTTAATAAAGGTAGTAACAAATATGCCGACGGTAATGACATCCAAACGATATCGTAATTTTCAGGGGATCTATAAACGCTTCTCTTTCATTTGTTAATTTTTATATTTTATTTTAGAATGCGTTCAGAAAAAAAAGAGGTTTCACTAAAACTCTAATACTTAAAAAGGGAAACCACTCTTAGTATGTCAATTGAGTATGTTCGGACAAGTACGAATAGCCAATTGCAAATGCGTTTTGTTAAACATTTTTCCCTTTTTTGGTTTTTCAGAAAAAATTGTGTGTGCTGTATTTAGACCCCGCTACCTAAATATTTGTTTGGCTTGCATACGTTGTTTTTATCAAACGCAATCAAAATTTGTATTTTATTTGACCGTTGTTTTCAATTCAGATTTGTTTATGCGTACACATTTTTGCACCTCATGTTTGCGGAGTACCATCTTTTCCGCAGGTTAATTGTTTTCTGTTTGGTAATACAGTTATAATAAGATCCATTTTGTTACACCTTTTTTGTGATTCGTTTTTTTTTTTTTTGCAATCGCCAATGGCAGTCAGTGCTGTTTTAGAACAACCGTTGTTCAACCTGCTAGTCAAATTCGTTTTGTTAAAATATATAATATTTTTTTATCTTTTGGAAAATGTTTGTGCTGCATTTAGAACACTCTACTAAGAAATTTGTTTTGCATGCACACGCATAAAGCTTGAGGTTTTTATCAAACGCAATTATAGGTTTGAACGTTGTTTTCAATTTAGACTGCTTTATATCGTTTATATTCCGACCGACAGTAAGACGCTTATCAAAGTTGTGCGTCCGTTTGGCTGTGTGGGATGTACAAGTTTGCAGTCACGTCCGGTCAGAATGGGGACGTTATATTCAATGCCTAGTGTAAAGAAAGTGCCACGCTCAAAGTCTCTTTGCACGATAAGGACAGATGCAACAACTCGTTGAGGATTCCGAAGGTGGCATGTTGTAAGGCAAAATTTCTGTCCCTATCCAATATACCTCCATTTTTTAGTGGCAGTCCAAATTTCCATGTCCATCATCCCGGGTGGGTTTTTTCATAGATCTACCTACTGCATTTGTTAATAAATTGTTCTCGTCATGAAAACGCATGAAATATTTGCCACTGGACGTTATTTACTAAGGTACTGTGTTACGACGCTAGGTAAAACAAACTGACGAGGAAAGGTAACACCCGGCCGTATTATTATAGAGTCTAGTTGGTCGAGTGGTCTAGCGCATCGGCCATAGTGCTAGGCGATTTAGGGCCACGATATTCCAGTAGCATGAGTTCGAATCGCAGGCAGGGAAAAACGAAAGAATGCTACCACAAATTTACAGATCTAGCATTATTGGGCTAATATTATGACAAATTATTCATATAATACAGATATTGGCTGTCGTAAAGTTAATTGGCTCATGTTTAGATGTAAAGGCATTAATATCTATATAAACGAGCTTAGCTTGTCATAGTTAATATACATAACTAGTATACATATGATACGGTTAACAACAGAAGCCTATTTAGGACCTCTATAGACTATAATTTTGGTTCGAGATCACGAATTTAATTTTAATTTTTTTCACAGTTTGGGGTGAAGAATATTAGAAATTTTAGTTATGACATAATTTTATAGTTCGTAATTTCGTTAATGCATGCAGGTTTTTTTTATAAATCCGTTAAAAAGAATTACAAAAATCTGGGATGAAATTTACTCTATAATTATTCTGCTATGGGAACTCGGCTGGTAAAAGTTACTCCCGACTTTGACCTGGATATCTCATTCTGTTGTTAACTCTTGGGAAAACGGTAGTATTTAATTTTCCCAGCATTAGGTTGGCCTTTTGTGTACCCAAGGCAGGTGAAGGAAGTCAAATTAGGAGCGCTGTGATTGGATGTAAGGGTACAATATATTTTTTATTTATCTATGAATAACTGCAGTGTGTATATTTACAATATGAATTTTAAAACCTATTGAAATATTTTGTAGAGAATTATTCGAAAAGACTTGCAAAATTTCATAAATTTGGTGCAAAATGATGGTGGGCATGGATAACATAAACAAGCTCCGTTGGAAGTTGGTCATGATACTATTTGGCTTTAATTTTTAAAACAGAGTAATAAAATACTAACACAACATATAACTGTTTTATCCAGGTTTTTATCTTAAAAAGTGGTAAATTTAGAAAATGTTAACATTGTCGCCTATGGCAGAATAAATAGTACCGTTTTCCCTATACTGAAGATAGCAAGGGAAATAAAAGTCACTCAAACTTCAATTCTTTTATACTATTTTGAAGCTGTTGATTAGTACATTTGATTTTTATCACAAAGAATAGAAATTTTTCACTGAGAACAATACTGTGTTGAGAAAAGTGCTGAGTCATCATGATAGGTCAAATTGATTGGTAATGGTATAAAACTTTATTCTAGGATGTCAATATTAACTATATTGTGTAAAATGCACCATATTATAGTTCTTTTGTATTTGATTTCACCTTTCGCAATGATTTTTTCAATTGGAAACACCAGAATTCAAGTCGCGACAAATATGTTTTACTGAAAGGTTTGCCATTTTTGCTGCGTAATTCCCTAAATGTATAACTTGGGTATTTCTGTAAACATTATCTATTAAAATGGGAAATTGCCTGGTTTAGTTTGTACTGTTTATGGAATTAGGCAATATTTGGTCACATTGAAAGCATTTTCAGTGTTAGAATTGTTCATCTAAGAAAAAAAGAGGCCCACTTGAGGCTAAATTTACATAGAATTTATACTCTCCTGTGTAAAGAATTGTTCACATTCTTGATAATGCATGCAGCAAATATTTCAAAAGTGCTTCATTTTGTAGTTTCTTTCTTTTATTATATCAGACATAAATAATTTTTCATTTCCTACTGTTTGAAAGGACTTTTGTTGGAAATTAATACTCCCAAGGGACATAATTCAGCTTTTTACATTGATTAATACAGGCAACAAAGGCAACTTTACAGCTGAGTAGTTTGCATATTTAAAGTTTAAAGTGTCCAACATTTTTGTTTTCATCATCTCAAGACAGAATAATAGATTTTGTAACAAGCTCTAAAATTTTTAACCACAATATGGCATATACTAAAGCATGGAATGGAGATTAGTATGAAAAATCTTGAATTTGTGTATTTCTTGTAAATTTTTGATAAAATGAATACAAATTGAATGGAACTGTCCATTTTATCTGTTTAAATGGAACTATTTATCATTCTTTTTAAATAAGATAAGATATGATTGCATACAGGTTGTTTATTGAGGCTTTTCTGAAAGAAGTAGAGAATGAGGTAAACCAGCATGTAGAGGTGGGGACATAAAATGATCTATGTTTCTTTAAGTACTGGGGACATACAAGTATTTATTATAGCCAAGGTTTTCACAATAGCCCAGTATTGCATTAATAATGTCATAAGAATTCTTTATATCTTTATGTCACAGTATAGGGAAAACGGTAGTATTTAATTTTCCCAGCATTAGGTTGGCCTTTTGTGTACCCAAGGCAGGTGAAGGAAGTCAAATTAGGAGCGCTGTGATTGGATGTAAGGGTACAATATATTTTTTATTTATCTATGAATAACTGCAGTGTGTATATTTACAATATGAATTTTAAAACCTATTGAAATATTTTGTAGAGAATTATTCGAAAAGACTTGCAAAATTTCATAAATTTGGTGCAAAATGATGGTGGGCATGGATAACATAAACAAGCTCCGTTGGAAGTTGGTCATTATACTATTTGGCTTTAATTTATAAAACAGAGTAATAAAGTACTAACACAACATATAACTGTTTTATCCAGGTTTTTATCTTAAAAAGTGGTAAATTTAGAAAATGTTAACATTGTCGCCTATGGCAGAATAAATAGTACCGTTTTCCCTCTTCGGTTTGTCTGTGCCCTCTGATAAAAAATTACAAATACTGATAACAATTTAATCCGTAATCGTGATTTTCAAAGTCGTGATCTCGAATTCAAAGAATATATTTGGGAGATATTTTAAAGGCTTATATAGTTCATAGATTAAGTCGATCTTTATCATTTATAGGACTGTTATATACATACTACTTCTAAATAGTAGATAGTCCAAAGTAACATTGTAAAAATGTATTGTTTTTTCTACATTGGCATGATGTATTTAAGGGGAGGGTTGAGATCTCAAAAAACATGTTTAACACCACCGCATTTTTGCGCCTGTCCAAATTCAGGAGCCTCCGGCTTTTTTTGGTCTTTTATGATTTTTGATTTTAGTTTCTTGTGTATAATTTGGAGTTCAGTATGACGTCCATTTTCACTGAACTAGTATACAAAATGTACATATTTGTCTTGAGGCCTGCTGAAGAACTACTCCGGGTGTGTGAGTTTCTCGCTGCAATGAAGACCTTGGTGGCCTTTATCTGCTTTATGGTCGGGTTGTTGTCTCCCTCGACACATTCCCCATTTCCATTCTAAATTTAATTTTGCATATTGTATTTAGTTTTAATTGTATGATAACCTATTGAAGAAAGTTAAAATGTTTGAAACACGATGCTAGATTACAAGGTCGTTAATGGCTCTCCGTTCACATTATTTATTTGAAGGCTAATTAGTAATGACTGGTTGTTGACAGATTTATTAATTTTGTAATGGTAGGTTCAGTTGCATATACTGCTGATTTCGATACATTAAAACAAACAAAGGGGGTTTAGAGCGGTGGTACCTTTATAGCTTAGCTCAAAATTGTTTTGTAAACACTGTTAGTGTATAAAATATACTATTAAATTATTTGATTTTTATTTCAGGAAAATACGAAAGTCCATTAATATCAAAATACTCTTTTAAATGAGAAAACACGTTTTTAAGTTAAAAAAAATCCGTCGTTTTTGTAAATTGTAGAGTTATTGGGAAAGGAAAAAATAAATAATATACTAGTATATGAGTTTACCAGGAGTTCATTTAAATACGAGAACGCTCAAACAAATCGATCTGCTATTTCCTTTTTATGTATTATTATATGTATTCACGGTGTACCCTCTAAAATAATATTATAAAATCACAGAATAAAAATAAAAAATGTGATAATTTTGGTGTTGCTGTACAGTATTTGAGGCTGTACTCTCTGATTGATTACTTGCTACAACTGTTTAATCACCGGCAAAATTGAAATATCGAGTTGAAGGTATTGTTTCCACTCCTATTCTCTTATCCACAAAGAATAACGTTTTAAGTTACACATATTTCAATCCCCCCTCCTTTTACACCCTCGCAAAATAAAATGATCGTCCTATTGTCATATAATGTAAGAGTTTGATGTTAAAAATAATAGATTGAATTAGTTATTAGGTTTAGAACACTTACCTATCTAAACCTTATAGCTAAGATATTTTACCACTTTTTTTTCCTCGACAAACCATAAAGTTTGTTTCTTGGACCCCCACAATATAATTTCGGTATTTGAGAACATGCCAATATAATCAAATAGTATAAGTTGGGTAATGGTTGGAGCGTTATAAGTTACAAAAATGTACCTTGTTTATCTCTAATCATTTGGATTTAATTATTCTGACACGAGTGAATTTTATTTGTCAAAACGATTTCGGCATATTACTTGCACTAGTATTACGAATAATAGATCTGAATTGTGTGTGCAAGATTTTTATCAATTAAAAAAAGCCACAAATAATTTATACATACTTTTTCTTTTTCATCTTTGTGGGAGTTGACATTTTTCATCAGAAGAAATAATAAAAAGTTGAACAGCATCAATATTGTTGAAAACTTCATCTTGATATTACGGATTTTGGAAGTAGCGCGAACTAGAGCTGGTTCCTATTTCAAGTTTTCTAAGGGGGTAACAGATACACGGGAGACATTATTTTAGATCGCGGCAGCTATGATTCCTATTTCGGTATCATTTAAATGAATTTGTAACAATATTAATAGTAAATGCTTGAAAAATACAATTCATCAATATAACTTACGATCTCAAATTATAGAACCGCTTGTTATCACTTTAAGTATATCTATTTGAAAAAAATGAAATTTCCAGGATAAGAGTATTTCGTAAGAGTATATTATCGGGCTAAAAGTAATTCCTGGATAAGTGTATAACATTCGTTAAGCCATGAATTACATGTTTATACTCTTATGTTTCAATAAATGTCAATTTATATTTTTTAACTGTTATATAAAACTGTTTTACTTACTGTACTTTCCTACACACAAGATGTCACACTGAATTTGATTATAGAAATATAATGTAAAATAATGATGAAAAATTGTTGGCAAAATGCATTTAATTAATTTATCTGTGTTTTTTTGTCTAACGAGAAAAGATAAAATGTGAAGTCTTTTATCACAAGAGGCATAGCTCTATTTTTTTGTATGAAAATAATAATGTTATATTAGTTGCTTTCGGTGACTTTTAGAAATTAGAACCTTGGAATGAAAGACAACATTTTTCCAAATCTAGTACTTATACAATATTTTTACTTTCGTCGTAATCAAATTATAAATATCTCAAAAAAAGACTTGCATTTAACCTGTCAAGGTTGTTGTTCCTTTTTTGTCTTAACCTTTATGACATGTCCATGTTACTGTTAATCAATACGGGCTTTAAATTGCGTTTATACTATAAAAAGAGAACAATCTTCCATGTCATTTTTCAATCTGTTGGGCTTCATAAATTGCAATAATCTGTTATTCTGTTTATTGTGAAATAACTTATTATGCTTTTTTTGTCATATTTAATTTCTCTTTATTCCAAACTTTTGTTAACCTGATATTTTGCTGTCTCGTAATACTTTAAACGACTCAGGCCACCAAATTACAGTATCAGTTTCATACACCTACATGCAAATTACTTAACTATCAGGACTAATGAATCTAAGTTAGAATACATTTTAAGACTGCTATTTTTTTTTTTACCAGATTTCATATAAGAACACAGATGTGGGCCTCTGACCTTTGTTAGCCTCGTATGATTTTTAATTTTAGTTTCTAGTGTACAATACAGAGTTTTCGTTTTGTGACTTCAGACTACTGATTATTTTAGCCATTACAAATGTGCCCTTGAAAATATATTCGATTTTTTTGTTTTAGTTATCAGTATATTGTACACTGTGGTAAAGATGTTTTGGATATACAGTAAATGAATAAAATAGTCCTGAGCTAAATTATAAATTGTAGGTCAAAATTTGTATTGCCTTGCTTGTTTTGTTTGTATAGATTTTCCCTACACAATTGCAATTATTGCCTCTACATTAAGACATGTTTTTAAATATGAAAAAGGCCGCAGTACTCTTGATCATCTTGTTCGATTCGAATCATTTGTCCGTAATGGTTTTGCGAAAAATGAACATGTAGTGTCGGTCTTTTTCGACCTTGAGAAGGCCTATGATACTGCATGGAAATATGGTATTTTAAAAGATCTATTTGATATGGGGTTGAAAGGCAATATGCCTAATTTTATTTCTAATTTTCTCTCTAACAGACAATTTAATGTTAGAGTTAATTTGACCATGTCTGATCTGTATGATCAAAAGATGGGTGTCCCTCAGGGCAGTATTTTATCTGTTACATTATTTAGTCTTAAAATCAACAGCCTTGTTGAAGTTTTAAAAAGTAATATTGAAGGTTCATTGTACGTTGATGATTTTTTAATATGTTACAGAGGCAAAAATATGAATAACATTGAAAGACAATTACAATTATGTCTTGGAAGAATTTAAAAATGGGCCTCGGAAAATGGTTTTAAATTTTCCACGTCAAAAACGGTCGGGATGCATTTTTGTAACAAAAGAAAATTGCATCTTGATCCAGAACTAACTTTGTACGGCAACCCAATTAAAATGGTTGATGAAACCAAATTTCTTGGTTTACTTTTCGATAAAAAGTTAACCTTTCTACCCCATATCAAAATGTTAAAAGCGAGATGTTTAAAAGCTTTAGATATTTTAAAAGTTGTGGGCAGCACCGACTGGGGTGCTGATCGCAACATTTTACTCAATTTATATAGATCTCTAGTTATATCTAAACTAGATTATGGCTCTATAGTGTATGGCTCTGCAACGAAGTCCTACATACAGATTCTCGATGCTGTGCATCACCAAGGTTTGCGTCTCTGTCTTGGCGCATTTCAAACCTCACCAGTTGAGAGTCTGTATGTAGAGGCTGATGAGCACTCACTCTCTGACAGACGTTTGAAGCTTGGACTTCAATATGCTGTCAAACTAAAAGCCCATTCAGATAATCCTGCCTACAGCTGTGTTTTTAATCCGATTTATGCAGATACTTTTGCAAAACATGAAAATAAAATTCCTCCGTTAAGTATACGTTTAAAACCACATTTAGCTTCTTTTGATTTAAAATCTGTTGCTCAAGTTAAAACTTGCAAATGTCCTCCATGGGAACTTCCCAAACCAAAAATGATATTTGATCTCCGTGAACACAATAAAAATAAAACAAATCCTCTTTTAATTCAGCAACACTATGCTGAAATTAAAGCCGATTATCTAGATTTTTCAACTGCCTATACTGATGGATCAAAAGATGGTGATAGAGTTGCATCTGCTGCTGTCTTCAGGGACAGAGCTGCAACTCTCTGTTTTCCATCTGATGCATCCATCTTTACTGCTGAAGCAGAAGCAATAATGTTGGCTTTGAAATTTATTGCTTCTTCAGATAAATCCAAATTTATTATATGTTCGGATTCACTTTCATGCTTACAAGCGATACGAAATACTAAAATTAAAAACCCAACAATCCTGAAAATTTTATATGTAATGAGGAATTTAAAAATTCTTCTGAAAGAAATAATATTTCTATGGGTTCCGAGTCATGTTGGAATCCTTGGAAACACAGCTGTAGACCTTGAGGCAAAGAATGCCCTAGGTGATCCTCTATCTAACTGTGATATACCATTATACTGATTTTAAATCTAATATTAGAGAATATGTTTTTAATATATTGAAAAATAAATGGAGTAAAAAAGATGATAGTAAATTGCATGAAATTAAACCTAATTTAGGCAAACCTTTTAATAATATTATGTGCAGAAAAGATCAGTGTGTTATTACTAGATGTCGTGTTGGTCATACTAGAATAACACACGAGTATCTTTTAAAAAATGAAGATGAACCACAATGTGTTCCTTGCAACTGCAAGTATACTATTAAACATGTTTTAATTAATTGTATTGACTTTGCTGATATTCGTAAGAAGCATTTCAATGTTAATAATATGTATGATTTATTTAATAATGTTCCATTTACAAATATTGTTGCTTTTTTAAAAGAAATTGGAATTTATTATAGAATATAAAAATGTTATTATATTTAAATCGATTTTAATTTTTATCACGTTATTTTACTGTTGATTTTTATTTGTATATACTCAATTTGCTTTAGTCAAGAATTTTAGTATATTGAAGGACTTTTTGTCTTATTTTAAAAATATGCTTTAAATTGTAAAAATATTCGAATTAGCTCTCGCCGCGATATAGCCTTTTTGTGCTAATGCGGCGTAAAGCAACCAACAATCAATCAATCAATCAATCATAAATATGAAAAAGACATGATACATATGTTGTAAATAAACATATGTGGATAGTCATCTCATTGTAGTCATAACACATCTCCAAATGTATTTATGATTAGCATGACATTAAATGTTCATTTTTTTTCTAAAGATTGAGAAATGGGGAATATGTCATAGGGACAACAACCCGACCAAAAGCATATAACAACCGAAGGCCACCAATTGGTATTCAACGCAGCTAGAAAATCTCACAACCGGATGTGGGTCTAAGCTGACCCCGAAATTAAAGTGTGTACTAGATCAGTGGAAATGAACTTTACACTAAATTCTAAAACATATAAATGAACTAAAATTAGAAAACAAACAAGACTAACAAAAGCCAGAGAAACCTGATTTGGGACAGGCGCAAACATGCGACGGGGATAAACATGTTTTGTGACATATCATTCCTCCCCCTATAAAGCTAGCTATGCAGAATAAAGAAACACAAGCAATACACACAGTTAAACCATGCTTTAAAGAAGTCCGACTCCGATGGCAGAAATTGTAACAAATAAACTTAGCAAAATGACAATGATACATTAATGTATCATTGTCATTTTGCTAAGTTTATTATAATTTAATGAAAGATTGAGAAATGGGGAATATGTCATAGGGACAACAACCCGACCAAAAAAAAGCATATAACAACCGAAGGCCACCAATTGGTATTCAACGCAGCTAGAAAATCTCACAACCGAATGTGGGTCTAATCTGACCCCGAAATTAAAGTGTGTACTAGATCAGTGAAAATGAACGTTACACTAAGTTCTAAAACATATAAATGAACTAAAATTAGAAAACAAACAAGACTAACAAAAGCCAGAGAAACCTGATTTGGGACAGGCGCAAACATGCGACGGGGATAAACATGTTTTGTGACATATCATTCCTCCGCCTATAAGGCTAGCCTATGCAGAATAAAGAAACACAAGCAATACACACAGTTAAACCATGCTTTAAAGAAGTCCGACTCCGATGGCAGAAATTGTAATAAATAAACTTAGCAAAATGACAATGATACATTAATGAATAAAGGACTACTAGCAGTTACTGACATGTCAGCTCCAGATCTCAATTAAATTTATTGAAAGATTATGTCTTCATCATATGATAATCAAACACAACCTTGTCCGTAAGGATTTTACTGTTAACTATCATACCATCTTATATATATGAGGAGAGCAGACTAGTTTTAGTATGAATGTGTTTATTTCCGAATTTTAGTGTACTTTAAATAATTTCGTAAATACATTACTGGAAAGAATATAACCATCAGAAAATACTCATGGTGTGTTGAATTTGTCAGTTTATTTTCGAGCTATGGGTTTGACTATACCACTGGTATCTTCCACGCCTCTTCTACAGTTGCTTGTTCCCAACCTCCAGTACGACGTTCCATAACATTGCAGTATAATATACACATATTTTCTTTTGCTTTCAAAAGAATGGAAAGTCGACTTGTAATAATTGCTATTATTACTCAGTGACGATTGAAATCGAGTTGTTGGTTTACGAATGAAACACACAACAACACCATAAGATCTATAAACAAGTTCAATAACATGAATCAGCAATAACATACTACCATAAGTTACATAACATGTATTTCTCTTCGGCAACGAACATTTTTTTTATTCATCGTAAGTTAAGAAATTCTTGCTTTAAAGAAGCAGGTACAGGATAATTGTAATACCATGAGAAGATATAAGAACAAAAAAAAACGTAAGTCGACAACCTATACGAGTTACTGCCTTTTTTACCGTTTCTCCAAATTTGGCATTTTGGCTTTTCACATTAGTTGTAATACATAGAGAGAAACTGTATGTGCAAATATTATATACAAATAATTAGCATTGTTGAAACTGTCTGACATCTTCTTCTTGACTATGAATACTATTTTTGTTCGTGGAAAACCATTGAAGATAGAGAGAAACAGCAAAAAAACATCCGTAAGATAAGATCGTTATAAAGGTAATACGGTTAAATCGTCAGTTGATTATAACTGTCGTTGCATTTAGGAATACGATAATAGATAAAGAAAATCGTGAATCGATAAAACTTGTTAAAATCACAGATACAGGAGCTACAAACATGACAAATGAGTCAATATGACAGCAAACGTAATTTTCTTCGATATAAAAGTTCAAGAAACTTATTGAAAAATTCTCAGTTCTATTTCCCTTCTCCAAATCGGCTAGATTGAGAATTTTGAATAATCTTATTTATTGTTAAATAAAAGTTGAGGTTAACGTCACAAGCATAACTGCAATTATCCGACATCACTAATAAGAAATATTGAGGTCAATAATCGGACTCAGGGAAGAGTAACGCGTTAATATGAATATTTCAAATGAGTACGTTTAGTACTTCGAAATTTATTTAGCAGTGAATAATGGTTTAGACTTTAACGTCATCTATCAAATGTTTCGGTTCAAATATTAGGTTGACACACTGAGTACAAAGCTAGTAGAAATAAATAAGTCGATTGAGTAGTGGAAGGCTAAAGTGAACATTTTAGGGGGTACAGAACACCTAAGAAAATTAAGATCTTTCTCATAGTCTTTTGCATTAAGCTGTCCCACTAGACCACGATCGCACCAAGCTCACCGCGATCTAAAATAAATGTAGATCGTGGTAAGATCGCAGTATGAGCGGCATGCAAATGTAAATCTTTGTTTCTTTCTACGTCCTAATTACGTTCCTACCACGAACCCCTCTACGATTAAACCAAGTTCTGACCACGCTTATTCTGTGGTAGGGAAAGAAGTAGGGGCAGAGTTACGATAATGAAGACCTCATCATGACCGTACTAAGACTATACTGCGATCTGCAGGATCACAATACGATCGTCAAAATTTTTATTTTTTGTGTAGATGAAACACACGTCTGATGTATTAAATTGTAAGCCTGGTACTTTTAACAAATATTTACACCACTGGGATGATGCCATTGCTTGTGTACATTTTGTTCCCGAGGGTACCATCAGTCCAGTAGCCAGCACTTCGATGTTCACATGAATATCGATTATATGGTCTTTTTATATGAAGTTTTCGAAATACTAATGATTTTCTTATCCTAGCATTGAGTACCATAGCCGTATTTTGGCACAACTTTTGAGAATTTTTGTACTTGTTTGGCTTTATAAACAATTTGATCTGAGCGTCACTGATGAGTCAAATGAAGTCGAAACGCGCACCTCGTGTACCGGGTGGTTTGCATTAACATGAGCAACAAGACGAGTGTCACAAGTGGAGCAGGATCTGATTACCCTTCCGGAGCACCTGAGAACACCCCAAGTTTTTTGTGGGGTTTATGTTGGTCAGTTTTTTGTTTTTTTTATCTTTTTTCTTATGTACTATTACTTGTATGTTTGTCTTTTCATTTTTAGCCATGTCGTTGTCAGTTTATTTTCAATTTATGAGTTTGACTTTTCCTCTGATATCTTTCGTCCGTCTTTTCAGATGATGAGTTTAGTATGACGTCCGAACAAGTACAATTTTTTTAGGGGCCAGGTGATGCACGCCTGGGGTTGTTATATTTTATCGGTGTGTTGAAGACTTATTGGTGGCTGTTTTCTGCTCTTTTTTCGGGTTAATGTCTCTTTGACATCTTCCCTGTTTCCATTTTTAAATCATACATCATAATCGTCCTCTAAATGTGAAACAGATATCGATTATTCTGTTGAGTTTGGTCTTTATTTTTACTCTTACAAATCATTTAGGCAATGGTTAACAAATTATTAAGAGACTTGCAAAATAACATTTCAACCATATATACAAAGTTAAAAAGTGTTAATAAATACGTTCAAAACTAAGCCGAGACTTCTCCACAGTTTTGTGTGATCGTATTCATAATTTTAGTGACGCGACCTCATTCTTTAATGTACTCTTGAAACAAGTCAACAACAACATAATGAATTACTTATATTCTTTATTTAACTTAATGGTTATTTATTTTAGTTTTTCTTTCCCTTTCCCTTTTCCCCTGACTTTCCCTTTCCCTCTGACTTTCCCTTTCCGTCTGACTTTCCCTTATCATTTTTCTTCTTTTTCTTATCCTTCTGATTCTTGTTATTTTTTGTATTCATTTTGTCTTTAATCCAGTCCAAGTAAGGAGAAATTTTGGTATGCACACTTGGTAAACTTCCATTGCAGATGTTACCACCAAATGATAGTGCGCCTACAAGTTTATTACTGCATACCACGGGTCCACCACTATCACCCTAAATGAATAAATATAATTAACATTAAAAAAGAATAAAAAAATCTTAAACGATTGTGTATTAGACCAGTCGCAACTCTAACTTTAATCGATGACTTAAAGTAAATTAAGTGACAAGAACTTCATCTATATCTATTTTTATTGAAAAAGTAATATGCCAAAATAAAAATCATTTAAATGGCTGATCTTATAAGGGTCAAGCTTTAAGTTTCAGACTTTGGATAGAGCAAGTCACGGTATATCCACCTTTTATTTTTCAAAACATTCTGATCTAGTAATGAATTTGGTTTTGTTATTGTTTCTGTTGCAAAGACGTAACACAGACATCAGACTTTGCATCTTTGTGTATTTTCATCTAGAATACAATTGAAGACAACCATGTATTATTTACTACTGTTATTTGTCTTTGGTTTTTTACGGATTGTTTTATAAACACACCATTCATGTACGGTTATAAAAAAATATAAGTGTTGTCATTTGATATCTATAACGTTTTTGATATATATATATATATATATATATGTAAATTAAAAAAAAGTCCAATATTTCCGGATAATGCATATATTATTTAATAGTCACAAGTACTTTCATGTTTTATAACAATCTTCAGGTGGAAGGCGAATAATTGTAACTATGAGACGTTAGTTAAGTATGCAACGTCATAAATCGATTACAAAATGGAAATAAACATGAAAAACGTTCTACAGTAAAATAGTGAAAGCCAATCGTAACGCTATTAAAAGCCTAATGCACATTTAGTTTTGGGTTGAATTTGTTTATAAATATTGTTTCTTTATGGATCTTCTAATGTCACATTCTACATTAATTTTATAGAAAAAAATTAAAAAGCCCTTTACCGCAACGATCTAAATGTTCGCTAAGAGGGATTTCCTATATTGCGGCTGTCGATGAATGCGTGTTCTTACCAATAACCTATTACCGGTTTGTCGGATGTAAATTTCTTTGCAGCCGCAGCATTTAATGCAGTAAATCCAATTTTCAATTTTACACGTCATGTTGGTATTGGCATATATCGTTTGTTTGCATTTTGTCTTAAGGTCGCTTCCGATATATATGTATGCACATGTACAACAACGAGAATCTGTGCATTTCGACACCTTGAATTGCTTCTTTTTCCTTTCGGTTAGGTCGAACCTGGCACGGGTCAATATACGTTTGAAGTTCTTAGATTGCCGTTTGCATCGTTTCTCGGTTTATAAGGATACTTAATTTTGAATCTTGTTCAAGTATTTCTCCTCGCTACAGAAAATATATTCTGGTTATGAGTATTATGTGTGACAACAGATAATTCATTTGTATCGGTAGATTTTTCAATTAATGCCAGTCGGGATTTTTTTAGCCATTGAAATATAATTTATGTTTGTGCAATCGTTCATCCCTTAATACTTCATTCTCAACTACTGTGCATATTTTCCCTGCTAGACAGTAGGGTATGTTTCTTTTTTTATGCGCTTGATAGCAGGAATGGAAGTTTAAATATTGGTGTGTGTCAGTGTCTTTATAATAATTATTCGTTTTAAGAGTGCCTTCTTTAATAATTATAATATCCAGGAATGATAGTTTGTGATAGTTTACTTCAATGTGAAATTTATAGATGTATGAAGACTGTTTAGATTATCAGAAAACATGTCAAGCTCTTCATCGGATTTTGTCCAAATGATAAAGCAATCGTCAAGATATCTTTTTCAGAAGGTTTCAAATTGCTTGGCCATTTTTTTACCAAATGTACTTTAATGTCCTGATACAATTTCTGTTCTAATGCCCCATTACTAGTGAAGCGTAAGTTGGGGAAAATTTTGTACCCATAGCAGGTCCTCTCGTTTGTGTATAGTTTTTCCCATCAAAACAAAATGTATTATTTTTCAAATTTTTTTTTATGGAATCTAAAATGAAATCAATGGTAAAGCGATAGGATATTGCTTCTCTGTGTTTTCTATCCATTATTTAACAGCTGGAAAATCATGAGGTATATTTGTATACAAAATTGTTACATCGAAACTTACAAGGCATTCTCCATTGTAGTCTTTGGTAGATGTGATAAAAAATCGATGTCATCTCTAATGTAACTTGGTATATAGGAAGGTGTGAACGTTGTTATCAATTTAGACTTGTATATATGTATATATAAAGACGTCTATTTTGTTGTTTATAAATTAACGTCCAATTTTGGCCTCACTAATCATGATAATCGACGTCCTTTTTATGGCCTTGTCGCAGTAAAATCAAAATTTCATGAAAGTGCGTGACTCAAAAAGCAACAATTATAGACCAAATCATTATAGTTTAAAAAAAAACATGGCCGAACGTTTTATTCTTTCCATTATTTGAGTCTTTATACTGCCATCTAGATGTCTTTTGGTTCTCTTTGGTTTTATTTTTTTGTTGGTTGTCTCATTGTTGTACAACGTATACCCATATTTTTGTGTGTGTATGAACTAGAAAGGAACTAGAAGGTAAAACGACAACAAATGTCGAGAACATGAAAGTCTTTAACAAAATATTAAAATATGCATGTACATGTACATGTAACAGTAATATGATGTCGGTGGTTGTCTTATTATCTTATTAATACCAATATAAGAAAACAGTTATTATAGTTTCAGTAAGCTACTTTACAATTAAAAACAAATAATCTAAAATCAACTTAGAAATAACTAGTTCAGTGACATTGTGATTAAAGGAGTCATACATGCGTCAAACGAAATGTCCTTACCTGACAAGAATCCTTATCCTTGTCTTGAAGACAAATAAAGTTGGAATAGGCCTCTGGAAATAACGGACGCTTCTGCACCAAAAAATAAGAATTATTACAGTATGCATTAGTAACAGCAGGCATATACAGTACTTGTAGACGATCAGGGGAATTCCTTCCTGCAATCAGAAAAAGTTGTATAATCGAAATATATAATAAATTACAAAATAAATGCTTGTGAAATTTACTTATTGTGTGTACGAATTTTCCACAGTATGTTCTATAATACCAATATCCGAGATGTTTCATATTCTATCAGTTGATTAAATTGTTGAATATTTAGAGAATACTTTCTTGTATGAACTGTTTCACATTTTTCATGTCTTTAATGGCTGACCATATGGAATTGCTTTTTTTTCATTCTTCAAGATTAAATGGTGGCCTATATTTGCTTACTGTCCGCCATTTTAACATTAGTGGATAGTTTGAGGTTTGGCACAAACACGGGTTTGATGAACAGTGTCCTGTCCAGTGGGAATTACTGGGAAGACCCCGGTTTTAATTGGTTTTATCGGGAAATACTAGGAGAAATGAAATAATGGCCTAAATTTTTAATAGGATTCAGTAATTAATAACAAATGCAATACATTAAAGATACTTTTTTAAGAATAAGACATAGTAATTTGATAAATTAAAAATTTACCTTTTTGAAAGTCTTATAATACAAGTGAATGAATCTCAGAAAGAATTCTTCTAGCAACTATGAGATAAGTGTTCATGAAGATACATATTAGATAAATATAAATAGCTTTTCTGAATATTCTTTCAAAATTTTATCATAAAGACTAAGAATTTATTTGTTTGTCTTTTAAATATATATATATATATATATACAACTCATCTAAACATCAACCCAACAATGTTAGATCTGTAAATTTGCTTTCGCAAATTTTTTGTTCTTCCCTCGCCGGGATTCGAACCCATGCTATTGAGATATCGTGACACCAAATCGCCTGCACTGTAGCCGTCCCACTAGACCACACGACCACCTGAGCTTCAAAATAAAGCTTTCGGTGGCCGTGTGTTACCTTTCCTCGTCAGTTTTAATCTAGTGACGTACTACAGTACATGATATATCAGGCATGGAGATGTTATTGTTACAGATCAGCTCAATTATCTATAGTAAAGGATCTTACAAATTAATGCAAGATACAGTCACAGAAAATAATTATATTTATAAGTACGTCTGAGTCAGTGACAACTCTACAACAGATTTATCCATCGAATCACATATATATAAGAAAATTATAAAAGATAATAACGGTTTCAATGCATCACATTTTTTACTAGTGCTTTCACTGCTTTCGCAGATCTTCAGGTAATGTGACTTGTATATATATAAAACAATTGATTGACGTTAACAATAGTATGACGTTAACAAATACAAGACAGACTACTGATGTCATTTTAAGTCTTTAAAATGTTACGTAAAAATTAGAATATCATTTATCATTTAATCCCGGGTTGAGAATGTTTATGATTAATTCTTCTTTCTTTCTCCGGAGAAAATCATTTTGACGATTGACCATATACAATGGAAATATTTTGAATCGTCCATTAGAACAACGATGGAAATGGTCGTTTGCCCTGATGAGTGTTAAATCTTCATGGTTGGTTTGCTGTCTATGTAAAGTTATATAACTAGATTTGTTTATTCAAGAGGGACGAAAGATACCAAAGGGACAGTCAAACTCATAAATCTAAAACAAACTGACAACGCCATGGCTAAAAATGAAAAAGACAAACAGAAAAACATTAGTACACATGACACAACATAGAAAACTAACGAATAAACAACACGAACCCCACCAAAACCTAGGGGTGATCTCAAGTGCTCCGGAAGGGTAAGCAGATCCTGCACAACATGCCAACGATGCCCATCCCTCAATAAAATTCACATATGAAATCTCTGACTCTAAGATACATTTCTTGACACTACAACGCAAGTGAGGGATGGAAACATATTTACAGATCTGTATTGCAAGCCCACAGACAAACATCAATATCTGTCTCCTTCAAGTTGTCACCCTAAACATTGCACCAAGAGCATCCCCTACAGCCAGGCCATACGAATGAAAAGGATTTTCTCCACCAACGATGTTGCCAAAAAACGACTACAAGAACTTCGCGGTCACCTAAAACATCGAGGCTACAAAAGGAAAGACATTGATAAAGGTTTTTCTCGTGCTAGTAACATCAGCCGAGATGAACTTTTACAATATAAAGTCAAAAAGGTCAACAGGAGGGTGCCTTTTGTGTTGACTTACCATCCAAAATTTGACAACTTGTCTCACCTTATCCGCGAAAGTTGGAAAGTTATCGAAAAACATCCTAAACTATCCAAGATCTTTCCCGAGCCACCTGTACTGGCTTACCGCAGGCCCAAAAGCCTTAAAGACTTGCTGGTGAGAGCTGAGTTATCCTCTCAAGCAGGCTCGTCAGTGGGCTCTTGTAAGGGTTGTGGAAACAAACGATGTCTGACTTGCAAACAAATACTGGATACCCAGACTTTTAACAGTCACTCCACTGATACAGAATACACCATATTTTGTCATGTTAATTGCAAGACTACAAATGTTGTGTATCTCCTACAGTGTAAATGTGGTAAATAGTATGTAGGCGAGTCAGAACAGCCGTTTCACAAACGAATGAACGGTCATCGTAGCGACTACCAATGCAAGCCAGACCTCCCTCTTAGTCGACATTTGAGATCCCCTGGCCACACTAAGGCAGATCTCAATCGACTGACCATTACTATCATTGACCACAACTCTGTTTGGTCTAGGGAGGATAGACTTACTCGGGAAAGATTTTGGATGAGAAAATTAACAACTTTGACACCAAATGGGACAAATGAAAAGATGTAGTTCGATACCATGCAGTGCTTCACATCTGGGTTATATTACGTATTATTACAGTCTCCGTTTCTATTTCTCTACCTTACTCATCTCTAAAATAAATCTGTTGAATATAACAATTTAAATTGCTTAACTTTTTGAGGGATGTATAAGTACCAAGCCACGTCCAACTATTTTACTTTAGTCAAAATTTGTTATTATATTTTAACAGCCGTTTGTTTTTAAACATCGCAGACTCTAATGTAACTACACTACAGTTGTCAAATCTGAAATATTTAGAAATTTAGACCGTTCAGTGCTGTTTATTTGGAATTCTTATTGTCGCAATCTTTCTTGTAACATCATAATATCGACAACGTAAAAGCTTTAAAATTGTGCTAGTTCACATCGCACATTATTATTTTTATTTAAAGCATATATTTGAACTCTCTGATGTAATTAGTCATATAATTATAACCTATGTCATATTTTTAGAAATTTTTAGAATGGTGCAAGCGTCTTAACTGATGTTCGGTTTGCCTTTTTTTATTGTATAAATTTCAAGATTTAGTAAAAGTTTAATCTAAGAAGACTTAAAGATCATTCATTTAACATCAGAATCTGACTGACGAAGGATATCTGTTATCCAAAATGTTTATAAATAATTACATTTATAGTTCCTTTTTATATCATTGGTGTTGTTATGTACACTTTTTAGGCGTTTATATAAAAAAATTTATTGTGTATATGTATCGCTACTTGTAACGATCCAGCTCCCACGTGGGAAAAATCGTTGACTATTATTCAGACGTTTGATATATATTTAACTAATAAAATGAATATATTAAATTAACAGTCTATGTACATTTACGAAAATATTATTTAAGCAAAAAAAAATGTCCATTGCTTAAAATGTTAAACTAAGTTTTTGTATATTTGTTTGTACATTTTCAGTAATTTGATAAATAATCATTCAGATTAGAACGCAGATTTGTTTATATAACTTATACAAATAGAGAGTGAAAAGAGTTAGCGTATATCGACCTGCTCTGTATTTTGTCTACTGTTGTTGGTCTTTTCATCGTTTAATTTTTCTTACTACGTTATTGTCAGTTTGATTTCGATTAAATATGAGTTTTAATGTCAATTTCTCATTTGTCGCTCTTTCCTTTTCAAGTTTCAAGCTTTAGAACACATACCTTTTGCATCTGTCTTTCCCCATCCCGTTATTGTGCACACCTCTCCTGTATAATTGTGGCCTACATTAATGTCCAGGTCGATTTTGTTTATAGTAGACCCGAATTTAAGCGGTTTCTGAAGATGCAGTAGCATAAGGTCATTTTGAGGACCGGTGCCCCAAGTTGGTTTAAATTTGTCGTGCTTAAAAAATATTGAATAAAAATCAGTTAATCAATATATGCAAACAAGGTAATTCACATGTTAACAGATATACAATTAAAAATAACTATTTCGTCGATTTCGTCTTCCGGTAAACCTTGTTTTAACTGCACAGTGTTGAGTCGTATTTCAAATTTCTTCTTAAATGCATTAATATGTTACTCGTGCATCATGCAAAACGTTTTATTAAAATACTTGAAAGCTGATTTTCTCAAACAAAATGTTCTGGATTTTATAAAATAATTGTAGTTTTCTTCTTTTTCTTCGTTCCTCCAAAGTTTCCCAACCAACCTCTTTTAAGACAGTAAAAAAAAGATTTTAGGTATAACTCAATCTTGTACAAAATTGCACCGAATAGATTTATTAAAATTATATATCCCTATAACTATTATCAAATCATATCTGTAAATAACAGAACCTGCTGTATGGTCACCGCAAAAACATCGTCACATATACACGTAGATGAACCAACGTACATCCAAGTAAAATATTTGAATACTAATATAAATTATAAACGATAAGCAATAACATCTTATTTGAATAAATGACTTAAAGTTCAAATGTTGAAATCATCACCCTTCAAAGTACAGGAAATGCTTAAATATTGAAACTTGAAGAATGTACCAATAACATTAAATAACTACAGTCTTGAATACGAAAATAATTTCTGTTCGTTTAAGGTGATACATAACACTACAGGGAAATCAATCTGTAAAAAATATATTAGACGTTTGTCTCACGTTCTATTATTTAGGTAATATTAGGAATTGTCAATGACAAAACTTTTTTGTTTGTCAAACTGCTATAAAAGCAATTTTTTTTCTGATGAAGTGTGTGTTTTAAGTTTTTTTTAGAAATTTTGATATAATCGTATAAGTGTCAAAATTAACATTTTATTAATATTTTATAAAAATTAAAAGAGTCAATTTATTTTTAGTCAGGGAGTTTGGTACAACCCTTAAAGGACAAAAAAGGTATAAAGGAATAATAAGAGTTTATAAGTCGAAGTGAAACAGACAATGACATGGCCGAAACAAATTCGATGATTTGAACGTTACCGCGTGGAACTCTTTGTTTGTTAGATTCCTTGTAAGCAAAAAGTAAAATCACAAAAATGTCTATATAAAGTGGGATATAAAAAGTAAAACAACAAAAGAACCAGTGGAAAATTCTAAACGGAAAGTCCATAATCAATTTGCAAAACAAAGCTAAAACATAAAACTGCATACCACATGGAACTTTTTCACTGCTATAAATTCTGTTATCTGACTTAAAAACGAGCTTCCAGCAGCAATTCGCATATCCTTTGCCCTAAAATGAAAAAAAGAGATATATAAAAAAAAAACAGCTTCTTTACAAGCGACATTATAAGGTTATAACTTTTGTTTTGATATATTTCAATCATTTTAAATTTCCATATTGCAAAAACAAACTTGGCATCAAATCACAAAATTAAAACAATTTCATTATAGCGATAGTATAATTGTTATAATAAAAGTACTTTGAAAATAGTTATTCATTTGCAACAATACAACTGTCATCATTATTTCATCTAGTTTATAAGATCCTTAAAAATTAAACTACAATTGGAATCGCGAAACTAACAAGTAAATAACATTGAAGATAATGTTGATGTACACATAACTTTGACTGATCCATATGTGGTACCCGTAGTATTTAAATGCAAGATTATCTATGAACATTAAATAAGAAAGCTCACTCATATTCGAACAGATTACAATGTGCGGCTGTAAGAACCCAGCTCTTGTCAATTATTGCTCCTCCACATTCATGGGTATAATTTACTCCACCTGTTCCTATCTGAAAAGAGACCATCCATGGATGATCTTCTATGTCGGCATCGTCACCATTAACAATCTTTACACTTGCAGCCGTAGAAACCTAAATAATGATATCAAATTAATTTAAAAAAACTTTCTTTATATATTCTTTATCAAACCCGAAAAAATGACATTCGTTTATATAAATGTTACATTATAAATAAATAAACTACCAAGTAAAAACACCTCCTTATTATCGAAAATAAGCTTGTCATTAACAAATCACGAAATTAAAACCATTCCATTATAGCGTTAACACAATTGTTCTCTTATAAAATAAAATTTAAAGCCAGTTATTTATTTGCAACAACATAGTTAGCCTCATCAGATCACCTTGATTTGCTTAATAATGACCCGAATTTCATGTTTTGTGTGTTTGATATGTAGAAATAATAATATAAAAGTTACTTTGTGGGTGACATTACAGTTACAGTTTAGATAAAACAGTTAAACACTTTGTACTTTGGAACAAGGGTGGTATAAAATTGAAGATGATTTGTACCTATACATAACTAAGTTTTGTGTGTTCAATTCGCTTTTTGTGATAAAATTTGTCAAGAAACGCTCAAACCTGAAAATATCATTAGAATACATGCCTATACGTACACTTGAAACAGTTGGAATCCTTATTGATGCTAAACATAGAAATTCAAAGTCTTTTTTTAGTTATTATGGTCGACTCCAATTGACTTGAATTGGATTGTCAGTTTTAAGGCTGACGGTTGGAATTACTCTTTGAGCAGTCCGACTTTCTTGATCAATATAAACAGACCGACATGCAATATCTCATAGTGGTGAAAGTGGGTTTAACCCAAATCAATATGTAAAACTATTGATCATATCGAATACATTGATGTTTATTGATAAGGAACCGTGCTAATAACTGTTGAAATTAATTTTTATTATCATCAAATATTGGAATAATATTCATATACTCACTGTAGCCATGCAGAACACTACAAAAACATCATAATGTTTTGTATACGTTATAACAACGGTTATTACAATGTAGTAGTTTACATGTAAGCATTGATATCCGAATGCATTAGTTTAAATAATATTAGTATTGTTACAGTTATTCCTGTACTAGACTGACTGCTAGAGAATGGTCTGAACAGTATCCAATATTACGCATTGGATATGTCTAAACATTAACTAAAATTAAACATACGCAAATAATTGATTGTTCTCACTTTTCAATTATGTTTAGATCAGAATTGTCTTAAGGTAGATTCATGGTATACCGCCATCTTGGATTGTACAATCACAGTACAAAATCGGTCTAGTTATTTGCCTAAATCTGCAAATTTGGAGACAGATTTGCAATTCAATGGTAAGACTGTTTTCTCTATTTAGAGAAAACTTGTTAATTAATCGTATTATTCAAAATATTTTAACAAATATAATTTTTTTTGGTTTTAAAATCATTATTTTCAAATGAGCATTTAAGGGGATATAACTCTTTTAGTACAAAATTTATACTGGGCTAATAGGGAAATTTTTTATTTTTACTTGTAGCAAGAAAACAAGTACGGTGACATCTTGTTTTCTTTTTATTTTCTTAAAACATATTATGAAACCTTTCTTCTCACAATTTATTTCAAAATTCTATCTCATATAATTTTTTTTAGTCACACTAATGTGTTTTTTCATGAACAAACTTACCAAATTTTGGCAATTTTCAACGCCTCATAGCTTGTAAAATAGCACGGTGACCTATACTTTTTATTAAATATTTGAAAAGATCATAGTAAAATCTTCATTTTGGCAAATTATAAAAAAATTCTGTCTCAAAAAATATATACTTGTGATCTACCTGAAAAGACTAAAATACATTTAATTTTATGATTCATGCTTACTATTTGACGCTAACTCTATCGATGGTTCGGTTACTTTGCAATTCATTTGATTCCCTCGAATTGTTATCATGACTTCTTTTTTTTTAATCAATTAACGATACATTTGTCTTTGAAAATATGTTATAAACTATTGTCGTTTGAATTCATGAGCAACTAAATAATTTACCTACCGACAAAAACACTGACAATGATCACCCGATACATCTTTATGTTCTAACAACAACACGTCTGAAATTGAAAAAAAATCCAATTTCATAACCAATTACCTGTATCTGATGACTATTGGACCCTGCACATGATGGCATCAAACCGTCAATGAATCCATCAGTAACCTTTACAAACTATCGCACCCTTATTGTGATATTTCTCACAATATTTTCAATTTACCTGCTGTATTGCCAATAGGTGTCAGAAATGGTTATTTCTATAACAACGTTCCAAATAAGTGTTTGCATAACTGGAAACAAGTTTGTTTGAAGACTGTTCCAAATCTACTGTTCAACAGTAAGATTTAAAATCTAAATCTTCAAAATGCACGAAAAAGACTTTTTGATAGATGCATACTCTGATGGTTGCTGTTTTATCATATTCTTTATTTTTTTTAGTCTAAAAATCACTTTTGACTTGCACACAGGATATTAAATCACAATCAATGTTTTATTGAGAAAACAACAAAATGTATTTGAAGTTGACAGTATGATAACTTTAGACGATGCTATACATTTGTTAATCTTTGATGATTTTAATCTCAACACAATATCAAATATAGAGGTGGTATATTCATCAAGGAACCAATCGCATCGATAATAAACAGTTATCAGACTGCCTTTATTTTCATTGGCTGTATTCAATTACAACAGTTAATAACCAAGATGTTACGATATTTAAGTTTGACTTTGTGGTTATTCCGATTATATTTTAAAGTGAAAACACAACACTAACTTAAATTAAAGCAAAAGTACCTATTTGAAATACGCTTCAAGATAATATTAATATTTTTGAAACAAAATTAAAATGAATAAAATAACCAGACAAACATAAAAGAATACAAAAAAAAAGAATGTAAAATGAAAATTAAAGAATCATGAAAAACAAATCTGCTTGAAAAACTTATTTCGTAAAATAACATAATATTTCGATCAGTTTTATTGATTTTATTATTCTACATTGGCTAGAGGAATAGAACACTGTGTCTAAACCACACCGGCAAAATTTGCTCGGACTCGATGGTATCTAACATCCGGCACAATGACGGAACACCAATAGACAAAAGATAGGTAGGTTTCTCCTTATTTTTTTATTTTTTTTATGATATCGAAAAATATATATACATATACAACTATTTTCTATTGTGAGATGCAATATTTTCTACAACCGTTCTATATTAACAGAGAAATAAGTCAAAATGCATGTCAAAATGACGAATTGAGTGAATCTTGCCTCGAAATTGTTTAATTTCTCGTTAAATTGTTCACAATGTACGAAAAGAAAGGTACGGGAAGATAGATATTGACACGGAGATTGCAAATTTAGTTATTATGAGCATCTCAATAATTGTATTTCTGTGTATGAAACGAAAGAAAAGGGTCATGTCAAATTAAAATAAACCGGTTTCGTCAATGTTGTTACTACACAATCACCCGGTTTCGTCTATATATATCACCCGGTTTTTTTTTGGTTTTTTTTAACAGACAATTTATGAAAAGAAACTTTGGCACGGATCTGAACATTGTCTTTCGAGAATTTAAATATATATTTATTGTAAAGTAAAATCTATTTTAAACGGGCACTTTTGGACATTGTTAATTATGATAATACACATTTTCCTAATGAAAGGCGTATCCCTTACTTCACTTAACTTCAAACTAATTTTAAATGGAATATAAATACTGAATAGCAAACACTGGTATCTAATTATTTTGTAACATTATTATATTTTCTTTGTTTATAATAGTAGTATGTAAAGATGAAAAATAAAAGGATGTGTTTTGATTGTGCCATAATTTTAATTTACTATACTATATTATATACACTTAGTTTACAATATTTACTATCAATTATTAATACATTTATGCATTCAATCATTGACGAACAGTCCCAAACCGACTATAGTCTATACTGTTCTCCACAAATTAATCATGCATGCAGTCTTGCCATATTTTCCGGTACTATATATAATGTGTTACTTGCGCACTAAAGCGAGTTTTCACACTTAAGCATCCATAACATAGCAGTGAGATTTGTAACTTTCTCCCCGTTTCTGGTAGGCACATTTATTTTCATAGGCATGTTTTTCACATTATTTTTACAGTTCAAATTCATTTTTTGTACAGTTCAAATTCAATTGAAACTTCAAGATAACTTTCGAAAACAATATCTGACAGTTTTGTATTTTCAATGCGAATAAAAGTTGGTTTGCAAAACATGACCGTCATTTATATCTAGGTCTTATTAAGAAGAAGTGACGGTAACCACTTATCCCATAAACATTGACAATGAGACAACTTTCTTTTAGACACAACAATTATGTTGAATTAATCAAGTTTAGGTCAGCGTATGCCTTAAACAATGAGAAAAACACACAAACTGCATGAAAGCAAGCTATAACAGGGCCCTAAATTATAAATGTAAAACAATTCAAACAAGAAAACTACCTGCCTATTTTATGTTCAAAACGCATATGGTATAAAGCAACCAGAGACAGCCATGGAATTACAAGCGTCTGATTCGGGAATGGACTGAGTCAAAGTGTTGTCGCTGACACAAACAGTACAACAAAAGTACAAATAATAAAGAATGATGAAAAAACCTTAACTCGTCCGATAACATAGCCTGTATAGTAAATGCGCGATGTGTGTCAAAACTTATATCATAGTTAAAATTATCCCTTAAATATAATAAATATACATGTATTCGCAATTTACTATGAAGTCCACTATCACTGAACTAGTATAAATATTTATTAAGGGGCCAGCTAAAGGACGCCACCGGATGCGGGAGTTTCTCGCTTCATTGAAGACCCATTGTGGCCTTCGGCTGTTTTCTGCTCTACGGTCGGGTTGTTGTCGCTTGGAATTTGTATGAACTTTTCATGTTGATAGACATTTTTAAATAATACGTCCACTTTGAAATAAACTGAATCCGTCTGTCCGTATATATTGTCAAAATATATTGACCAACATCAGTGTCCGATCATCATAACACAACGGCGACAGTACAGACTCGTTTTTTTTTAGTAATGTTAACAAAATAATTATTATTGAATTTTGTCGATGACCTGAGACTATTATACTAATTTGTACATAGCAGTATAGTTACAAAAAGGGATACAACAATTATTTTAATGCATGGTAGTTGTAATCCTACATTCATTTTCTATGTTGATTATGCATGCATATACAGTTGTCTTATTATCAACGTTTATCCTTAAGAAGATTTATTTTTAACGATTGTAGAAAAGATTACATACATATAATGATTAGATTACTTATAAAGGTGTCCATCCTTTTGTGCGAGAAAATCACATATCAATTGTGTGTTTCGATTTTTAAGACCGTAAACTTTAATTTCAAGTTTAAACATGTTCAACATATTTTCCCATAACTCATATAGAAAACGCATATTTAGAGAGCTTTAGTCTGAATATATTGTTAAAAAATTTCGGAATGCAAAGTAAATAAAATATTTGTGTTCTATAAGAGTAGAAATTCAAGTTTTTGCTTATTATTTATTTGAATCTGAGACTCATATAAATAATAAGCCGTTGTCCGATGAACGAATTTGTTTTCCAACGACCCACAAAACTCCTTTTGAACGCTGAAGTTAAATAATCAATTATAACGTAATGCGATTATGATTTTTTTTTATTTGACCAAACCGGGTTATGCATTTTGAAATCTATGACGAAACCGGGTTGTATACATTGACGAAACCGGCCAGTTCCATTTTGACATGACCCATTTCTTTCGTTCCATACACAGAAATACAATTATGGAGATGCTCATAATAACTAAGTTTGCAATCTCTGGTGTCAATATCTATCTTCACGTACCTTTCTTTCCGTACAATGTGAACAATTTAACGAGAAATTAAACAATTTCGAGGCAAGGTTCACTCAATTCGTCATTTTGACATACATTTTGACTTATTTCTCCGTTAATATAGAACGGTTGTAGAAAATATTGCATCTCACAATAGAAAATAGTTGTATATGTATATATATTCTTCGATATCATAAAAAAAAATAAAAAATAAGGAGAAACCTACCTTTCTTTTGTCTATTGGTGTTCCGTCATTGTGCCGGATGTTAGATACCATCGAGCCCGAGCAAATTTTGCCGGTGTGGTTTAGACACAGTGTAGAAGGAGGGTAAAGATCTCACAAAATATTTATGCGTCTAGATTAAGCAATCATTGTTCAGTTCAATATGATTATCACTATAATTACAGGATAGCAAGACACACACGAATGGTTACGGTTTATAAAAAGTATAAGCCACATTGTATGAAATTCATCATCAACTAAGTTTATGAAAGGGGGTGATATGTACTCTATTTGTTTATGTTCTTGTGACATTTTCATCGCAGAAAAGAACTTTGGATCGACAATACATTTGTTTAAACAGATAACTTAGTCAGCATCAAATAGTATATACATGTACACGAAAAATAGATAGTCATAGGTCAATGTATGATTTCAAAACATTGTTAAGAGTTTTGTATTTTCAAATTTATCTCAAATATTGTCCCTCAATTGTAGCAATACATTTTTTTTTACATTATTTGTTTCTAAAGTTATAATGTTCGTTTACGACTATTTTTTTCGTGATTAAATCTAAAAAAAAAAGATGACAAGATTGTTTATTCCCTATCCACAGCAGCGCATGATAACTATCAAACGAATTAAATGTTTTAAGTAATTAGGAGTAGCATGTATATAATTACACAGTCAGGTCGTTATGGTATGCCTTGAAACAAATTTAATTGAAACTTGGTATCGTCCGGGTTAATTCGTCAAAAGAGGGACTGAAAGGAAAATAACTCCACATAGGTACTAGTATATATTAGTTGCCCATACCTATTGCAATCTTCTGCGTAATCTATAGGAAATTTATTATCAAAATATTAAAGCTAAACTCAACAATGAAATAAATCTTAATTTTTTTTTACTCCCAGCAGTCAAAATATCTTTCTTTTTATAATATAATTGTAAAATAGAAAGAAAAACACCGTTTAAGACGACTTTTTTTAGAATAAAAGAATATAATAATTATAAATTAACAAACCTGAATTGAAATGGTCGTCGTTTTATCTACCTCTTCTGTTATGATATAATGATCTGAACAGCCAGGTTTATATACATCTATACATCTACGTAGTGCGTGGTATGTTGTTGAAGCTGTTACATCTTTTTTGAACATACAATTTGTCAGCACGTCGATAACAATTTACCAATTGACATTGGTTCAGGAAACTGAAATAAATAAATCTTTAAGGTAATACTTATGTGATTTAATGAAGCAGCAATACTAATAATGAAGGAACAATCCGTCAGTCAAAGGAAAACAGCCTAATACCAATGCACAAAAAAACAAGGTTTAAGCAAATTTCTGCATTACAATTAGCATACAACAAAAACATGAACTCACAGAAACCAAACATATACCAGGGATCAATTCTGGTACTCCGAAATGGTAGGGTGTTCTCGTTTCACTGGTTGCATCCATCATGACATTTTAAATTAAAATGAGGCCGCATTTGGTGATCTCATCAGTAAAGAAATAAGAAAGATATTATGGCGACGGGAAGTGTAATATTGGGTTTGCTTAATATTCCATATTTGTCAACAGACAGAAAGATTAGAAACTAGTTTACATAACATTCTGTTGTATAATACTCCTAATTCAGAACAATCATTCAGAACAATCATTTGAAAGAATGAAAATATTGATAAGGTCTAATATTGGTTCAAATAATATATCTATTTTTCACAAATATCATAAACTATGTGGATTTCAGTAATATTGTTTAGAAAAACGAGAAGTGACACATGTCGAACAAAAATTTAAGAAGAAGATGTTCCTGTTCTAGAGTTTGAAGTTCAATCTAATATTAATATTCAAAACATACCTGTTAATCAAAACTGAATAGTTAATATTGAAAATAACTATTGGTCCAACAATGCATCGGGACATGAAATCTTAAAAATATATCTTGAGAGAAACAAATGAACTTACTGTAAATAACAGGTACTATTACGTATATATATATATACACGTTAGGGTATGCAGGTATTAATTCAACATATAATGAATAGCTAAAGAACAAAATAAGAACATTTCAATTTCTTTTCATGGCAACACAAAAAAGTCGGCTAACTGGGTTTGTGATAACCTTTTAGACAAATAGTGGCATCGAACCAGAGTTTGTAAAAACTACGTAAAAATACCAGATATATTTCATTTAAAAATCAAGTTGTGCATTAACATGATATTGCATTCTCAAGGCTAACTATTTTCCCAAAATAATTTTATCAAGACTATGGATATACGTACTTTTCAAAACGCGTTGTCGCTTTTTCATTTACCATTTAGAATGAAATTCAAAACAGTGTGGCTGTGGCCATTGATTGACACATTAAATTCATCCATTGACTGGGACAATTTAGGTGAACATTTGTATGTAACGACCACTGATCACTATGTACTTTTTAAAGACACTTAAACTATGGGGTCACCAAAGGTTCTCAACACCTCAATAAAGTAATTCGAAAAAATTAATCAGAAATAACACGATGTTTTGATTTATACCAATTATATAAATCAAAACATAAAGGTTATTCCTGATTATTTTTTCGAATAACTTTTTAATTAAAGGCGTTAAGAAACCTTTGGTGACCCTACAGTTTAAATGTCTATCGTAGGTACGTCGTGAACAGTGGTCGTTACAGACAAACGTTCACGTAAATTGTCCCAGTCAATGGATGAATTTAATGTGTCAATCAATGGCCACAGCCACACTGTTTTGAATTTCATACTATATCTTAATACGACGCAGAGTGTGAATGTAATTTATAAAGAAAGCTTCTGATCAAAATATCTCCTTATCATTATGTCTGTCATATTTCATTCTCTTTCCTAAGTACTTTACGATTTACATTTATTCAGTGACATTGGATAGACACTATTGCAATGTTGAAGGGACATTATTGTTAGGTTGCAGACTTATTGACGAATACTCATATAAATATAGGCTAATATCAAGGGCCCAAAATGTCATCAAGTTGAACCTTGCTATGACTGGCTTAGCATCCCACTTTTTTGGCAGTTGTTTATAATTCTGCTATGTTGAAAACATAAGGTGAGGAGCAAAAACTAATAAATTGTGTAATGTGACATTTACTGGGTTCCATCAGACAAACTGTAAACATTATGGTTATCATACAGTCTCTTCACAGGCACTTTACAACTGTAATGATACGCTATGTCACCTTTCATATGTCTAAGCCATGCTTAACATCTATATAATATGACATTGTCAGTTACGTTTTATCGTCACATGGCAAACTGATATTTAGTACATACATGTATAGTTACCGATAACTATGAATCCATCAACAGATCATTCATGAAATCACAATTTTAAAATCAAGGATGTATTATTTCTAAAAGCATACCTTACTTCAAAACAAATTGTACGTCGAAACATCAAAATCAGTGTAATTGAATACCTAAAATACCAGACATATTTTTACAGCAAAAATAACGTGACGGTTCAAACCATACAGTTTTATTACACTAGTAGCCAGATTAAAGTCTGAAACGGTCATTTTGGTCTGATCAAGTCTTGATCGACTTAATTTACCGCTAGAGAAATACGTTGAGACTTTTCAGATTTTAAGACATTGTTCAGATATGTTATGTCAAGTCTGTTCAGTCATGTCCAGTTAATCAAGATGGAAGGCTCTAGCGTTCAATCAAGTCTGTTAAGACTGTTTTGGACAAATTAAGACCAATCATAAAAAGTAACTTTCAAAACTTTCAGATCGGGTTAAGATCCGTTTAGTGTGTTAGAATGATATTAGGAGTTACGCCCCTTTATGTGGATGATACATTGTATTATAAATGCTAGAATAAAAAATGTATATTATTTTGAATTATTAAACATAAAATCATTCGTTGGCTTTTTATTTCTGTTGGTCTTTGTTTAAGGTATAAGAGAATAAATTATATATTATACAGTTTTGTTAGCTTGTTTTGTTGTAGAAATAAATTATTCGCCAATAACTGTTTCTGATTTTATTTTTATTTTTTTATTTTCTGGTGTTAATTTATGTATTTATTTACTTATTCTTTGAAAAAAGTAATTGCAAATTTTTGACGTAACACTAACAAAAGAGTGACAACAACATCTTATAAATTTCATACGTCCAAATCACGTTTCTGGATTTTACTTCATCTGGAACGATCAACGCAAAATACAAGTATTTTATATGTCAGATAATTTATATCGTTAATTTCGTTATCCTCATCAGGCCGCATCAGGGAACAATGTCTCCGTTTGAACTAAGCTTCTAAAACTGCTCTAAGGCCGTGAAGTGAGAGTGTTAAAACTATAAATAACATACCATCGGAAAGAGAAGGATGTCGATAGGTTTTACAGAAAAGAGAATGATCGGCTATAAATATGAATAATAGAGAAAATGGAAAAAAATATAAAGAATGGAGAATAATAAGGTGCTTGAATATAAAGAATTGATAATAATAGACAAAAAGTATAAAGAAAAAACCCGGCCTACTAAACATTAAAGAATACAGAAATCACGAAAGGACCCCCTCCCCCCCTCCAGATCCTCATAGATTAAAACAATATAACCTAATTTTAAGTTCAGCATCGAGTATATGTCTTAGTACATCTTTTTGTAAATGCGCTTATCCTTTCTTTCATTTGAATAAAAAAACTTATTTGATATAAAATATGTATTTATTTGTTTTTTCAGATTGCACTATTATAAATAATTCTTCTTCGTCTTCTCCTTCTAAACTGTAAAAGTAACGTATGTATGCGTTAATATTCGGTCTATAAAGATTAAGTTCGATGGCACGTTCCAATAATCCAAAGGTAATAAAATCAACGATCCATAAAATAACGTGGCAATTACAATGGCTATTTCACAGTTATATCATACATTCACCTGTCATGGTATCATACATACAAATCATTTTTGATAGCTTCTTTTTAACACTTTTGACGACATTGTTTAAACTACATGCTCATGTCACAAAACCGCAAATTTAGTATAGTTAAAAAGACAAATGATATTGAAAATGCTTTTTTTCTATCAAAAATGTATGGTCGTATATTTGTAACTCTAGGTGTTTACTAAAATGTATTGAATATGTAAAAGTTGAGATTTTTTTTTCAGATATTTGCCAAAAGAAACATTTTCCGAAAAAAAACCCAATCCATATAATAACGTTTTGTCCTTTAAATCTTTTTTTGGGGGTCCGTAGAAATACCGCAAAAGACCCCTTTAGTGAGAACAAAAAATTGCACTAAGGACCTGATGGAATGATAAAATTGACACAAAGGACATTGCATATCTAAGTTAACGTTTTAGAAATAAATAATTTCAAGTTTTATAATCATATCTTAAGTAATTAGAAAGTTATTTAATGTTCTATCGAACGCGCCACACTCAGTTGATTGTAATCTATAGAAATTCATGTTCGTTCAACCATGACCCGTTTTGAATACACTAGTATACTTATTAAAAATGTATATATTATGTTATTTTATGTTGTTCTTGTTTTTTATGGTATAGTTATTACTGCCGTATCTATTTTGCTTTTCTGTCTGCTATAGTTTTTACTTCTATGTAAAAGTGTATTTTCTACTTATTTTTGTTTCTTTTAATTTCGTTTGCTTGTTCCGTAAGATCACTTTTTTAAGTTTTCTAGTAATATTTTATAAAGATATTTTAAAATAGTAAAAAAATGTATAGAGTTTGTTTACCAACACATACTGACATAGAAGATACACATGTTTCGCAAAGTATAACAGTTTATTACATTTTTGTTGAGCCTGCGACTTTTGTTGCAAAAGCGAGACATAGCGATCCACAAACCACAAATATTCACTTTGTGGTTAAAGTGTTTGAAACTCTAATAACTTTCTTAAACTATCCTGGATTTCTACTAAACTAGGACAGAAGCTTGTTTTTGATCATAAGATAGCTGAAAAAAAAAGAATTGTTTATCCGTATTTTTATTTATAACTGACTTTTTTGTTTTTCTGTAAGCTTATATGAATTCACTCTGTTTAATAAAAATCACATTTTTATGTCGGGGCCTTTTAATGATCGGTCGACTATATGGCAATGTTTTTCTCGTTATTGAAGGCCGTATTGTTGCCTATAATTGCTTTTCTACCTCAGGCATAGATTACCTTAGCTGTATTTGGCAAAACCTTTAGGAATTTTGGTCCTCAATGCTCTTCAACTTCGTACTTTATTTGGCCTTTTTAACTTTTTTGGATTTGAGCGTCACTGATGAGTCTTTTGTAGACGAAACGCGCGTCTGGCGTATATACAAAATTTAGTCCTGGTATCTTTGATGAGTTTATTTGCTATAAGACGTCTATGACTATTTTCGACCTTCTCGTCTTATTTTTTAAATTACGTCATTGATGAGCTGATCACTACAACGTTTAAACAAAATATTCGTTCCCGTGAAAACTATAAGATTTGTTTAACTTTCAAATTTCATCGTGATCTCTTCTCAGGATATAACGGCTATCTGTATGTTGGTTTTACAGCTAATTTCCCAATGCATGTAAGCGAGACTTTTGTTAGCTTGATTGCTTAGTTTGTATATTTTACAAATGTAATTGGGATAATGTCCAATCAAATTTAAATATAATATATACAGATTAAAATGTGCCTCTACATTGTTTGAAGATGTCAATGTTATTTACAAAGCTTGTATTCATGTTTATACCAACAGAGCAAGCAAGCCTACCAAAATTTTACTCTACAAGCATTAGGAAATAAGCTGTAAAGTCGACAAGATAACAGGTTAATGTATTCAAGTGATTTTCAGAATTTAAGATTTGTTGCAATTCTAAAGTACAATGGTTAAATCAATCTTATCTTTGATGTGCCACATGGGCATCCCTATAGAAAAGACAGTCCATGTGTGGCCCATGACATTAGATATTATGCATGTCAGTGGATATTTTCTTTGTGAAGCTAGCACTAATAACCTATATTATTTACGTGTCTGAAATATTTTGAAAAGTGTAACTAAACTCTTGAACAGACCATTAATAAACGTCCATTGTGTGAATTCGGGATTTACACGTATTAAAAACTCTTCACTTTTCGGCATTCGAGAAAACATATATTTAGCAAACACTATTGAGGAACACAAATAAAAAATAAATTTAATTTGTTAATATTTGCAACTCTTAAACCCAGCTGATATTTTTTTTTATTTCTCACCTGACAAATGGGATATACACGACTTCCCAAATTTAATCTAATATTCACCATATATATGCTCAAAGTCAACTTATTTTAAAGAAGTTTTAAAAATAAAATGGTTAAATGCATTTTTTTTTACATAAAGCACAAATATATTTACATGTTTCATTATCAGATCAAAATATCTTAAATACCCCAGTCCAGAGATACCGTGTATATTCGGCTGAATATACATGTACCATATCGAGAATTTTACATTCATACTTGTTACGTAACGAGATATGTGCCCAGGTAAAAAGATCCAGCAGGTGGTGTATATTCTAAAGTGTTTATCGTCTTCTATTATACATGCCGATGACGATGACATTTAGCTTGAGGGCCATTTTGTTTTCGCAACGAAAAACAAAAATTAAAAATTTTATAGATATAATATTCTGTTGAAAAATCATTTTTAAAGGTGAACAGATAAGCATAACGTCTTCGCAATTTCTTTTTAACAGCCATGGACACAGATGTCAGAATGAATAAGAAAACACTAAATTCTTCAACAATATATTGTAAAATGGACACCAAACACATGTTGATAGAATAGTGTACTGATAGTATAAAAAAGAAGATGTGGTATGATTGCCAATGAAACAACTATCCACAAAAGACCAAAATGACACAGACATTAACAACTATAGGTCACCGTACGGCCTTCAACAATGAGCAAAGCCCATACCGCATAGTGAGCTATAAAAGGCCCCGATAAGACAATGTAAAACAATTCAAACGAGAAAACTAACGGCCTTATTTATGTAAAAAAATGAACGAAAAACAAATATGTAACACATAAACAAATGACAACCACTGAATTACAGGCTCCTGACTTGGGACGGTCACATACATAAATTAGGCGGCGTGGTTAAACATGTTAGCGGGATCCCCACCCTTCACCTAACCTGGGACAGTGGTATAACAGTACAACATAAGAACGAACTATAAAAATCAGATGAAAAAGGCTTAACTCATCAGATGGACAAAAATACAAGTGGACGCGGCCCGGTACTTATACATCCCGACACAAAAAGACACAATGAACAAATCTGAGAGTATTCGCAGTTATCTGACAGCTAGTTCAAAGTCACTAACAACTAATAAAAAAAATCATGCAACTAAGACTAAACTATCAATCCGTACACATCCAACATCCATCTATCGTTTTCAGATATTTCTTTTCCGCCATTCATAAGTTTAATGTTTACTTTGACTTAATGCTATACATGTATAATGTGTGTTCAGAGATGGATTTATAAACTTTATGCTTAAAATAATAAACCCAAACAGACAATAAACAGGTGATTTGGTGACCATTTAGACTTCGTTTAGATAACACACGGGGATTTAAAATGTATATATATCCAAACCTATTCTATTACTTTCCTCTGAGCAAAGTCTTAAGAAAAATATATATTGAAACTGTAGGAGATCATAGTGGGTTGAACGACAACGAGACACTCGCAACCAAACAACAAAAATCACATAAGGACGGCTAGTGGGCAACATATAAGTGTTCATCAATAGATAGGTGTATACACAACATGCCAATTTCTAAATCATCCCTTATGTCTTTATCATTGTGAATAATTTATTCCGGATAATAGAATACATGTACTAGTCATGTCTTTGATTTAACAGAACAAATGATAAAAGATTCAAAAATTTGTTGTTTGTGATTATTCATAGTTGACTAGTTCTATATTTACCTGTGACACGCGTCCTAATTTTTAAGAAAAGGGTCAGAAAATGTATTAAACAAAAATAACCGGTTTTTCAAAACTATATTTTTGAAAATTCACTGCATGATTTAAACAGCTTTAAAGTGTTTCATTTAATTCTTTCTTTTTGCGTATACGAAAAATTGATAACAAGTTAAACTTCAGTGTTCATGACTTACGACTATTTTATATTTCTTGTGAAATTGATAGATGAGCAGGTTTTCACAAATACCGAACAAAAAATATAGCGTAAACGTCAATTAATTGACAAGCAACACAACGAGAAAAATAAAATTTATATGAAATAAAGTAACAACATAAGTTTACGAATACGTACTTACATGTTGTAGGTGCATTTAATAAAAACAACATTTGAACTTATTATTAACATTTTTTTTCAATTGTAATTTTATGCGTATGTATATTTAATGTTACCCGATATGGAGTTCTTCTAAAAATAAAAATCACTTGAATGGGTATTTCTGGTGTATATACATGTATCACACGTGCTATCTACATGTACAATATACGGAAATGACATGGCTGGGTATTGTAAAGTTACTGAAGGAAGATTAATGTCAGCTGCATATCCCCGGACGAAGAATTTACTGGTTTGTCAAAACGGTCAGTTGTAATTTGTCAAATTGTAAAGGTTTGAATCGCGCCCATCTCTTCTGTCTTTTTTATAATATGAATTGCGCCAATAAATGAAACTTTACACATTCCCCATTTCCATTTTCAATTTTATTAGTTGTGTCATATTTACCTCGAAACGATTTACTTATTTGCACGTACATGTTACATTAGAATACTGACTTCAACTGTTAAATAACTTTATAATTACTAAAGATATGATTATAAAATTTGAAATTAAGTACTTTAAGAAAGTCTCCATTTTTATGTCATGTTTTTGTGTCAATTCTATCATCCCATCAGGTCCTAAGTGCACTATTTTGTTCTAAGTGCACTAAGGAGACCCTTTGCTTGTACCTGTCAATACCGGAAAGGACCTCCTCAATGCACTAAGAACAAACATTTGAAAACAAGTCTATAATATTTGCGCAATTAAATGGTTGTTTTATTGGCGCAAATGAATGTTGCAGTTTTTACAATAAAGCATGTAAAATAAGAATTGGCGTAATTAAGTTGTTGCACAAATTCATTCTTTTTCAGCGAAACTAAATCCAGTGGCAGATTCAGAGGGGGTGTAGAGGATGTACGCCCCTCTTCAATGATATCTCAATGTAAATGTAGTCCTGCTTTTTTTTTTTAAATTTTACACTCTATTCTGTTCTGCATTTATTAGTTATTAATTTATCCTGACTTGTTTTTCATTAAGTCATCATGACTTTTCTATTTCGCAAATGGCCATACTGCCTTTTTTCTCTTAACTCCCGTCATGCTTTATTTCAATTTTTATACGTCAGACAAACTTCTTCATGCATGTAACTTCATATTTCAAAATGGATACGAAATGTCTTAATTGATAAGTTCTACATTGCATTTAAAACATCCATTGAAAGAATATTGTATAATAAGAAATCCTTGTCCGCTGTTGGAAGTTCTGTTTCGCCATTTTTGGTTCTTGTCATGAGACGATATTTCAGGGGTTTTGATTGTTAAACTCGTTAAATCAAATAACGAACATATTCCATCTCAACCTGAGAAAGAGTGGCTCATTTACATTTATCAATGATTATCGTTTATAAGATGTTGTACTTTCAATGCTATTTATAAACGCCGAGTAAAATTTTAAAAGTTTGGTATACAAATTTTAAATTATTGATCTTAAAAATACTCAGTAGACAATTGGACATATTAAACAATCATTATTCATCTATTATATTATAACACAAAATATTCACAAAGGCTTACAATGATAAATGAAATCAATGTTTTGTTTTCAATGTTACAATTTATGTATTGTTCTATGGTGACGAGTCTTTAAGTTCTGACGAAAATTATAGTGTTTTTCTATCTTTCCACAAAGTATATAAAAGTACCAAGCGTTTTTCTCAACTTTGACAACCTTCTTCTGTAACAGATGTTGGCAAAACTTTTCAACGGCAATGTTCAAAGCGCTTAGACAATTCCAGTGCACCGTTACGATTCAAATATGATGTAATGGTATAGAAAAACCTTGCAGCTGAGTAACTTTTGACAAAAACATGCTACATTTGAGAAAAAATGGCTGTAAAAATTTTACATATATCGCCATATTGGGATAGTCGTAATTCCAGTTACGGTTATCAGTTTAATACCAGTGCAGTTGAGAAATATGGTACATTTATTCAAATGCAGATATAAACCTTATCAATATTAAACCCAATCCCGCAAGCAGCTGTGGTCATCCTGTTGAGGATAGTATTCACCATTTCTTAAGTGCCCTTTTATCAACGAAGCAAGAGAAACATTGTTTTCAAAATTAGAAAGATCTACTATATCCATTTTGCTTTCATTAGCTGGTGACGGTGGCCTTTCATTTCAACTATTGTATCTGTAAATATATTGTATGTTTCTCTGAAAACTTGTATTTAGTTTTTAGAGAAAAAAGTATCTATCTATCTATCTATTTCAGAAAAACAAGGATATTTTTGAGTCTGTACAATCATATATCAGAAATACACTAAGATTTAGAACATTCAATTAAAATTCGAAACTCCTACTTCCTATCTCTTCACTCTAGTTCAGTTTTAAATATTACTCTTATACGTTTTGTTTTTGAAACAAGGCTATTTTTTGTCAAAAGACAAGCACAATAACCCCAAAGCGAATTGCGAGAAGTGGTTTCGTATTTCGTTAAAGAAAGAAAATACTAATAGTTTATGTAAAATAACGATTAACGACTCTCGTACGGTGTCGCGTTTATATCTTTTTAATGCATTGGTGCAATTGGATGCAAACAATAATGACCATAAAATATCAGGTTTGCGAGATCAGACAGTAACCTAACAACTAAACAATTGAAAACCTAGAGATCAATGTTTAACATTCGCCAGCAATGAGCAATTTTCATTAATAAAACATGATTTAGTCGAATACTTTGCGAGTAAAGAAGGAGAGACTACCATAGATTTGTTATTAACCCCAAATGCTTGATGGGTACAAATCAGTATTCAGGAATTAACTTTTTTTTGCATTACACCACATTACAACAGAAAATAGAATATACACGTAGGACCTTGAAGTATTTCTAATACATTGTTGTTTTCCTGTTCTATGTAGCTTTCTTTCTGGCAAACACGGTTTTATAAATGCTGACAGGCACCGACCATTGAAAAACAATCGATCTGTTATGTAATGCAAATAATTGGGTTTTTTGTATGGCAAATAAGAAAAAAATACCGTTTGATTTAAAATTGTTTAAAATTATTTAGAATAGATTTATGAAAATAACGTATATTAATGTGAAAAGGCTAGACTTTAATATGTGCCGTAGGGATGTTATTGAGTGGTAAGGTTTTGTTTACAATTATTTCCCACGTATTTCCCTAGTAAAATCTGCAATAATTATTATATCATCATGTTGTTGGATTTTCACATTATAACAAAACTAAGAATATGACGGATGAATTTATAGTAAGCTGTTTAATGTCCAGTGGCAACTATTAGATGTATCATTAGGAGGACATGTACAATGTTATAATAAGGCAGCAACCATTTGATTTTCTGGGAGAGGGGGGGGGGGGGGGGGTTATGTTTTTTTTTGGAAAAAAAAGTTTGTTTCCAGTTTTTGGCGAAAAAAATAATATGTTTTTGATTCTGAGAAAAAAAAAATGTTTGTTTCACCCTCAGCTGCCACTATATGTAATGCTAAAATTGAAAGAAAAAAATTGTTTTCGACTTGTCGCGAAAAAAATAGATTGTTTTTCGCCGCAGGCGAAAAAAATAATTTGTCCAGAAAAAAAAACCATAGCCCCCCCAGAAAATCAAATGGTTGCTGCCTAACATTAGATATATGTTTCATTATAATACGTTATTCTAATTGGCTTCTCTGCAATCTTGCGTTATTCCTTAATCAATTTAAATACACAATAAAATGTATCATTCATGATGACACGAGGTCCCACAATAGAGTGCACAAGTAAATAAACACAACCGTCCTTTTGATGATCAATTTGTTAACTTGCTGGGACTATCATTCTAATAGCATAATAGTCCCCGTTAAATCAGAGCTCTACCGTTAAATAGTACTGTAATTGTTATTAATGTTATTATTTTATTTTTGCGCTGTCTTAATTTGTAATTTAATATAGTTATTTTTAAAAGTATAATATAGTGTCTTGTAAGTCATTTTTGGGCAGGATATTGTTTGTTTTAGAGTGTATGAATAATTTTTATTGCAATCAACTTAAAAAAAACTAAACTATGTGGACCGTATGTCATCGAATACATTTTACCTTATACAAGACAGCTGATTGGATAAATATGATAGGTTGTTACGCCTACATTGATACTGATGTCCAATCGAATACCAGCAGACACCTGTCAGTAAAAAACAAATTGCAAGCGTGGCCGATTTATTTGTTTATTCGATATTTGAAAAATAATATAGATAGCCGCTATTCGTTTACTCTTTTTCAGGTGAATTTCAATAACAGTTTTTTTTCTCACTTTCTTATTAAACAGAAAGGTATTTAAATATGAGCGTACAACCAGTAACGGAATACTACAAGCATTTTATATACCGTGTGTATAAAAAAACATTATCAAATTATATTTGTAGATTGTAAAAGATTAAGAATATTTTTATATCTGTTCTAAATCATCTGAAATAAAATAAAACATATTTCTCTCTGCCTGAATGCAATCGTAAGCAAATTTTTTTTAACTTTTTTTTTTGTCTATTTGCAAATGACGAAGAATTCTCCTTAAACTGAATTATTGAACAGACAGACTAACTTTAAAGGACAAAATACTAGCGTGTACTTCCATCCAAGGAAATGAATTTCTATAAAGTAACTAATTAAAGTGGCCATCGATGTGTAATATTTGACACTGGACATTATTTTTGAAGCAATGCAATACGTATAATGTATACTATCAATCAAAATTAAAGACTTTTGAATGTAACAATATGGTACAAATCCATTTGATATATTGAATTTTTATATTTTTTTTTTATCTAAATGAAAATGTTGTAAACTGCTCCCAGTTAATATAAATAAGAAGATGTGGTATGTGTGTCAATGCAACAACTCTCCATCATTCAAGTCACATGGTATAATTTAATAAGAGGTCAAAAGTACGACCCCAACACGGAGCTTTGACCCTCATCGAACAGCAAGCTATAACGGTCCCTAAAATGACTAGTGTAAAACAATAAAAATGGAAAACAAAAGTCTAATCTATAAATACGGTCATTTCGCTACGTTATTTTATAGCTTTTTGGTCAATTCCGAAATAGCAAGTAAGCGTCTCACTGTTTTTCAAAATGAGTAGTAACACTGGTGCTTCAAAATATCTGATACGAAACAGAAATATAAACCGTACATTTGATTTTATCAATCGTGTCTTAACTAACGTTGTTTGGTATTTTTCTATGATATGATTTACTCTTGTATTTAATTCGTGCTAAAAAAAAAAAATGGCGAAAAAAAAAATTCAAATGAGTTATCGACATCGGTCTTTATATGTATATAATGGTCAATATAAACTGTCAATTAAATTTTTAAAATATGCTAATATAATTGTTGCATTTATTAAAAAAAAAATAAAATAATGTTTTATTTGTAAATGTAATAATTTAACCCGGTTTAACCTTATACATCTTATATTAAAGATAAAACATGGAACTTCATTCATTATACGTCCAGTGACACGAATGCGTAATTATTTAGGTAGTTTATGCTCATCCGTTTCGGTTGACTGCTTAAATAATCCGTTTATTAAAATGTAAATAACTTTCACCAAGCATCTGTCATCTGTGTACAATTTTAAAATAAAAAGTAAATTATATACTTAAAATATACGTTTCTTGACCAAATATAGATAAGAACTATTACTCTACATTAGAAACAAAAAATGTTTAAGAACATCTTTCAGATATATTTAATACTGATCATTGTATCTTTAGAGGCGGAATGCATACATACAGGACTACTTTATGTGAGACTGCAAAGTTTTTATGAGAAATTTTCCGGTTACAACAATTAATCTTTTCTCATATAACCAATGAAATGTTAAAGATTCTATCGGAAATAAATGAATTGTTTTTAAAGTTTGCATACTTTATTTAATTAAATAGATATACAGTCATATTAAAAGATCACAAAAGAATATCATCCAAGATATAGAGATTATATTCATAAAGGGGGAGTAACCCCTGATAAAAAAACAGATAAAGTGTCGCCCGTTTTATTCAAAATATTTAAAATCTTAACACAACTGAACACGATCTTACTGCAACTAAACAAGTTGTTCGCCTTTGGTCTTATTTAATCTGAACGTGATCTAATCAAGTCTTATTTGGATGCTAGACGAATCTGTCTTATTTATCTTGACACGACTGATCTGACTGAACACAATATATCTTAACAGAGTCTGAGTGTCTAAACAGGTCTTAACGTTTTTCTCTAGCGGTAAATTAAGTCGATTAAGACTTGATCAGACCAAAATGACCGTTTCAGACTTAAATCTGGCTACTAGTGTTAATATCTATATGAATGTGTGTATCAAGGTTATTTCCCTAGAGAGATCTTATGGCGTATTTTGTTCTTATTCTGTACAAACAATTGTGTTTTTTCTTTAGATAAGTCTATTATGAAATTAAATAATGATGAAAATTCCTTTGGAAACTTAAATGAATAATACATGTATGGAAGTAGAGACAATTTTACTTTGAAAAAATGAAAAATCTAACATGACAGCCAGAAAATAAGCCTTGACTTGGTATGGTCCTTATTTACGTCCACTTGAAGCTTTGCATAAGTATGCTTAAATGCGTTCTTTTCATTATGTTTTTCTTTGAACCGCATTGATATTTTAATCATCATTATTATACATGAGCCACGATTAGATAGATTGTCTATCTTTTACAATATTAAGGCATCAAAAATGCTCAGTTGTTTGGTCGATTATTATAACAATGTAGTAGTTTTTATTTTATAATAATTTAGATAATAATTTATTCTCTGCTGGATAAATCATGTTTGCAATAACATGTATATTAATACATTTTTTAGAATTTGTACATGTATATTTTTGAAATATTTGTATATGAAATTATGAAATATTATAAACTAAATGCGACATCATGTATGTCAGGAAAAATATAATGGGTAAGCATTTTCGCAGTTAATTATATATTAACATATTGATACATAAATTAACTTATGCATTCAAAATGATATAATCTTACCCTTAAAATTATAATAATTTCATCTTTGAGTTGAAATGTTTAAAATGTTTGAGACATACTGCTATATTGGTAATTCAATATAAAGATGACATACAAATACTTTATATGAGACGGGAATGCATTTGTCAAGACCAGAAACGACCTAAAAATTTTGTAACCTCCGTTATAGCAAAGTTTATCCCCAAAGCCAAATCGACCCACACGTGTGCTTGTAAACAACTATATTGAAAAACTGTTCTAATGCTTAAGACATGTTTTGGGTTCAGTTACAGACTCTTTGATGAATATTAATTTATATGAAAGTAACACGTAGGGACCTTACTTTTTATCAAATTATTATGATGGTCCTATTCCAGTTTCTCTTCAAGCGAGTTGCTATTTACATAAGCGATATAGGATAGACACTACTCTCATTTTAAAGACATTTTTTGTTTACTTGCCGCTTCCTTTTTTAATATTTATCTATATATAAGCAACAATTAAGGGTCACATTTTCATTAAATTATTATATTATGTCATGTTCCAGTCTCTATATGTGTTCAAGCACTTTACAAATGGAACAATAGTATATAGCACCATACACCTTATCGCTATTCTCGGCTGACTCTAGAATTTGTCCCGCTTGAAATATTGGGGTCATACAACAATCACATTTCCATTTTGGCGTCAGATGTTTTGTATTATGACGTCAAAATTTACGGGAACCTGTGTGATGTCCAGTAATGGCGGACAAATAGCGATAAGGTGTATCCATAAGCCAAGCCAAACATTTATACAATATGAAATTCACTTAAAGACTTTAAATCGATGACAATAGGCACATACAATAAAAAACTTTGTTTAAATTCGTCAATGTATCATTTATGAACAGTTTATCTTAAGTTTAAAACCTTGATATTGCATGTCCAATTGCCCACGTGATTGTATACATTGTCAAGATCAGTGTGAAAACAAAGTAATTTGGAACTGAAAATGAGAATTCTGTAAAACAAAAACAACAAACAATTAATATAATAGTAATATTGAAGGTTTTAGAAACTTTTATTTACTTTGGGCAAATCACAATTTACAAAATCTTTTAATGAGAACTCGATGTAAAGGTCAACTTATTTTTGTTGGTCTATCGGGATAAAGCAAATTCGGGATAAATTCTTAGGAACTACTTGTTGAATATATCCAAAGAAATTACAAACTTTGGTTTTTGAACATTTATCTTAAAAAAACTGCATGTACTGTTAAAATGTTCTGGCATTTTAGCAAATTTTCGTAGTTGTACAAGTTTGTTAACCCATGGATTACATGTTTGGACTCTAATATTTCAATTAATGTTAATTTGTATTTATTAACGGTTAAACATAACTATTTATCCTGGTGTAGTTTCCTACACACAAGATGTCACATTGAATATGATTATGAACATGTTATGCAAAATAATGACGTAAAATTAGTGGCAAAATGCATTTACTTGACATGTCTGTGTTTTTGTGTCCAACGATAAAAGACAGAATGTGTAGTCTTTTCCAACAAGAGGCATAGTTCAATTTATTTGCATGAAAAGACTTATGTTATAATGGTTGCTTTCGGTGAGATTCTATAACTTTAGAACCTTGAAATGAAAGACAACTTTTTCCAAATGTATTACTTATACCATATTTTTACTTTCGGCATATTCAAATTATGAATATCTCAAAAATAGACTTGCATATAAATTCAAAATATCAACCTGTCAAGGTTGTTGTTCCTAGTTTTTCACTTTAATGACATGTCCATATTACTGTTAATCAACACGGGCTTCAAACGATGTCTAGACTATAAAAAGAGAACAATCTTCAACGTCATCTATTGGGCTTCATAAATTGCAATTATCTGTTATTATGTTTATTGTGAAATAACTTATTTTGTTTTGTGGTCATATCTCATTTCTTTTTATTCCAAACTTATGTTAGCTTGTTTTTTTGCTGTTTCTTTATACTTTAAATTACTCAGGCTACCAAATAACAGTATCAGTGTCATACACCTACATTTAACATGCAAATTACTTAACTATGACAAATAAATCGAAGTTAGATTACACTTTAAATCTGCTAGTTTTTTTTACCATATTTCAAATAAGAACGCAGACTTGATTTGCGCCTCTAGATTACCTATCTGATTTCACTTTATTAAATACTGAGCTGTCTACTAGTTTTAAAAGTTGTTGCGTACATGGTTTGATTTATTTTTCTCTCGTGACTTCAGTTTATTGATTATTTCAAACCATTCAAAAGGTATGCATTTTCGCATTCAATTATATATTTACATAATGATACATAAATTAACTTTTGAATGCAAAATGATATAATCTCATTCTCGAAATTACAATAATTCATCTTAAAGTTAAAATGTTTGAGACATGCTGCTATATCCATATAGTTTTAGCTTTCACAACTTCCGTTTCTATATTTGTTGGCGTTTGTTTTTGTTGCAGTTTAGTGTGTCTTTATTTCCGATTGATTTCCTCTAAAAGTTGATGTGTTTCCCTCGGTTTAAGATTTGCTACCGCTTAATCGATCTATGACGACAATTGAACAGCGGAATTCTACTGTTGCCTTTACTTACCTTTAATGCAGGTTTGAGAACAGAAACCCCTAATAGTAAATTTCTACTGCTTCTCATAATTTATTTGAAACTTTTTTCATCATATGGTTAAATCAATCATTGCATAGGGCCTTATTGATTATTTTCTAAAGTAAAATTAATTTGTATACGAATTTGGTTATATATCACTTGATGAAATCACAAAGACAAATATCCGTAGCTGATCATGACGAATGGCTGTTCTATAAAAAATTAAGCACAAAAGAAATCCATCAAACATTATTGGTATTTGTGTTTAAATCAAATTCCGTTTATATTGTTTAATTCAAGTAGTGCTTCTGTTGTGATATTTATATAATTCATTAAATTACATAACTTTTCAAAACTGTTTCCTATATACATGTACAAACTTACCCGTATACACTATAATATCCAATGTAATTGCTTAAATAGTTGTAATATTGATGTTGCTAACTATCATTGTATATGACCTAAAGGAAAATTGTTCATTGGTTATAAATGGTGAAATGTTTAATTCTTTAATGAGAAAAAAAAATGGTTTTCAATCTGACAGAAATTGATAGTTCATTGTTGAAATCCACATCTTGTGCAATCAAAATGTTACTGTTAATATTATCACATTGTGTTCTACTCTTCAGTGTACAAATTTTAGAAAGATAAAAAAAACACGTCTTGAAATAATGTATAAGCAATCGTTTTGCAATCCAAATTGATGATTCATAGCCCCAAGTGTTTTTTTTTTATCTTGATATCGGGTCTTGTATATGACGCAATTCGCTGAATTTTATGTTTTCCCAGTATTTTTAATCTTTCTTCAAAATGATATCAATTGGAAAGTCAATATAAAGATGAAATAGAAATACTTAAAATGACGGGAATACATATAGTGATGCATTTATCAAGACCGGTAACGATTTCAAATTTTGTAACCTCCAGTATAACAAAGTTAATCCCCAAAGCCTTATCAACACACACGTGATCTTGTAAACAACACTATTGAAATACTATTAGAATGCTGAGGACACATGTGGGGTTCATTTGCAGACTATTTGGTGAATATTATATATATATGAAAGTAACACTCAGAGGGCTAAAGTTTTATCAAAGTAATATGATGTTCATATTCCAGTTTCTCTTCAAGCGATTTGCGATTGACATAAGCGATAAAGGATATACACTATTATCATGTTTGGAGACATTTTTCTGGTTTACTTGCCGCTTATTTTTCGAATATTGATCTATATATAAGCAACACTTAAGGGTCAAACTCTCTTTAAATTATAATGTTATTTTACAATCCAGTCTCTAGATCTGTTTATACACTTTACACAAGAACGATAGTATATAGCAATATACACCTAATCGCTATTACCGGCTGACCCGATAATCTGTCCTGCTTGAACTATTGGTGTTATACAACAATCACGTTTTCATTTTGGCGTCAGATATTTTGTATTATGATGTCCAAATTTCACGGGAACCTGTATGATGTTCAGTAATGGCGAAAAAATAACGATAAGGTGTATGTATAAGCCACGCCAAATATTTATACAATATGACATTCACTTAATTTAAGTCATGATTGTTTTTCAAATCGTTGACAATAGGCACATACAATAAGAAGCTCTGTTCAAATCCGTCAACATATCATTTATAAATTGTTTATCTTAAAAACCGTGGATATTGCATGTTCAATTGCCCACCTTATTGTAAATAACATTGTCAAGATCAGTTTAAAAACGAAGTTAGATGGTACTGAAAATGTGAATAATATAAAAAAAAAAGTTGAAAAATAGTAATATAAATGAAAGGGTTGGAAACTTTTATTTACGTAGTGCAAATCACAAATCTCAAAATATTTTAATGAGGACTCGTTGCAAGGATCAAGTAGTTTTAGTTGATCTATAGTGATAAAAGTACATTCGGAAACCCCTTTTCGGGGACACTTGTTGTATATTACCAAAGAAATTACAAATTTTGTTGTTTGAACATTTATCTTACAAAACTGCATGTACTGTTAAAATTTTCTGGCATTTTAGCAAATATTCGTCATTGTACACGTACGTTAACCCATGAATTACATGTTTGTACTCTTATGTTTCAATAAATGTTAATTAATATTTTTTAACTGTTAAATAAAACTGTTTTACGTAGTGTAGTTTCATATACACAAGATGTCACACTGAATTTGATTATAGAAATATAATGTAAAATAATGATGAAAAATTGTTGGCAAAATGCATTTAATTAATTTATCTGTGTTTTTGTGTCCCACGAGAAAACATAAAATGTGAAGTCTTTTATCACAAGAGGCATAGCTCTATTTTTTTGCATGAAAAGAATAATGTTATATTGTTGCTTTCGGTGACTTTTAGAAATTAGAACCTTTGAATGAAAGACAACATTTTTCCAAATTTAGTACTTATACAATATTTTTACTTTCGGCGTAATCAAATTATGAATATCTCAAAAATAGATTTGCATTCAACCTGTTAAGGTTATTGTTCCTTTTTTTTTAAACCTTTATGACATGTCCATGTTACTGTTAATCAATACGGGCTTTAAATTGCGTTTAGACTATAAAAAGAGAACAGTCTTCCATGTCATTATTCAATCTGTTGGGCTTCATAAATTGCAATAATCTGTTATTCTGTTTATTGTGAAATAATTATTTTTCTTTTTTTGTCATATCTAATCTCTTTTTATTCCAAACTTTTGTTAACTTGAAATTTTGCTGTCTCGTAATACTTTAAACGACTCAGGCCACCAAATTAAAGTATCAGCTTCATACACCTACATGCAAATTACTTAACTATGACTAATAAATCTAAGTTAGAATACATTTTAAGACTGCTATGTTTGTTTTACAATATTTCATATAAGAACACAGATGTGGTTTTCGTTTTTTGATTACCAACCTGGTTTCACTTGATTAAATACTGAGCTATCTACTCGTTTTAAAACATATTGAGTACATGGTTTGATTTCTTTTTCTCTCGTGACTTCAGTCTACTGATTATTTTAGCCATGAAAATATATTCGATTTTTTGTTTTAGTTATCAGTACAATGTATATGGTACAATGTAACAAAGATGTTTTGGGTATACAGTAAATGAATAAATTGTTCAGAGCTAATTTATAAATTGTAGGTCAAAATTTGTATTGCCTTGCTTGTTTTGTTTGTATAGATTTTCCCTACACAATTGCAATTATTGCCTCTACATTAAGACATGTTTATATATATGAAAAAGACATGATACATATGTTGTAAATAAACATAAGTGGATAGTCACCTCATTGTAGTCATAACACATCTCCAAAGGTATATATGATTAGCATGACATTAAATGTTCATTTTTTTTTCTCTAAAAATTGAGAAATGGGAAATATGCTATGGGGACAACAACCCGACCAAAGAGCATATAACAACCGAAGTATTCAACTCAGCTAGAAAATCTCACAACCGGATGTGGGTCTAAGCTGACCCCGAAATTAAAATGTGTACTTGATCAGTGAAAATGAACGTCACACTAAATTCTAAAACATAAATAAACTAAAATTAGAAAACAAACAAGACTAACAAAAGCCAGAGAAACCTGATTTGGGACAGGCACAAACATGCGACGGGGATAAACATGTTTTGTGACATATCATTCCTCCCCCTATAAATCTAGCCTATGCAGAATAAAGAAACACAAGCAATACACACAGTTTAACTAAGTTTTAAAGAAGTCCGACTCCGATGGCAGAAATTGTAACAAAATAAACTTAGCAAAATGACAATGATACATTAATGAATAAAGGACTACTAGCAGCTACTGACATGTCAGCTCCAGACCTCAATTAAACTGATCGAAAGATTATGTCTTCATCATATGATAATCACACACAACCTTGTCCGGAAGGATTTTAGTATTTACTATCATACCATCTTATATATATGAGGAGAGCAGACTAGTTTTAGTATGAATGTGTTTATTTCCGATGTTTAGTGTACTTTAATTAATGTCGTAAATACATTATTGGAAAGAAAATAACCATCAGAAAATACCCAGGGTGTGTTGACTTTGTCAGTTTATTTTCGAGCTATGGGTTTGACTATACCACTGGTATCTTGCTTCTTCCCAACCTCCAGTACGACGTTCAATAACATTGCAGTATAATATACACATATTTTTTTTTACTTTCAAAAGAATGGAAAGTCGACTTGTAATAATTGCTATTATTACTCAGTGACGATTGAAATCGAGTTGTTGGTTTGCGAATGAAACACCCAACAACACCATAAGATCTATAAACAAGTTCAATAACATGAATCAGCAATAAAATATTACCATAAGTTATTTCTCTTCGGCAACGTACATTTTTTTTATTCGTCGTAAGTTAAGAAATTATTGCTTTAAAGAAGCAGGTACAGGATAATTGTAATACCATGAGAAGATAATAGAACAAAAAAAACCGTAAGTCGACAACCTATAAGAGTTACTGCCTTTTTTTAACGTTTCTCCAAATTTGGCATTTTGGCTTTTCACATTAGTTGTAATACATAGAGAGAAACTGTATGTGCAAACATTATATACAAATATGTAGTATTGTTGAAACTGTCTGACATCTTCATTGACTATAAAGACTATTTTTTTTTCGTGGAAAACAATTAACGATAGAGAGAAACAGCAAAAATCATCCGTAAGATAAGATCGTTATAAAGGCAATACGGTTAAATCGTCAGTTGATTGTAACTGTCGTTGCATTTAGGAATATGATCATAGATAAAGAAAATCGTGAATCGACAAAATTTGTTAAAATCACAGATACAGGAGCTACAAACATGACAAATGAGTCAATATGACAGCAAACGTAATTTTCTTCGATATAAAAGTTCTAGAAACTTATTGAAAAATTCTCAGTTCTATTTCCCTTATCCAAATCGGCTAGATTGAGAATTTAGAATAATCTTATTTATTGTTAAACAAAAGTTGAGGTTAACGTCACAAGCATAACTGCAATTATCCGACAACACTAATAAGAAATATTGAGGTCAATAATCGGACTCAGGCGATATTAACGCGTTAATATGATTATTTCAAATGAGAACGTTTAGTACTCCGAAATTTATTTAGCAGTGAATAATGGTTTAGCCATTTACGTCATCTATCAAATGTTTCGGTTCAAATATAAGGTTGACACACTGAGTCCAAAGCTAGTAGAAATAAATAAGACGAATGAGTAGTGGAAGGCTAAAGTGAACATTTTAGGGGGTACAGAACACCTGAGAAAATTTAGATCTTTCTCGTAGTCTTTTGCATTTAGCTGTCCCACTAGACCACGATTGCACCAAGCTCACCGCGATCTAAAATAAATTTAGATCGTGGTGAGATAGCAGTATGAGCGTCATGAAAATGTAAATCTTTGATTCTTTCTACGTCCTAATTACGTTCCTACCACGAACCCCGCTACGATTAGACCAAGTTCTGACCACGCTTATTCTGTGGTAGAGTTAGAAGTAGAGGCAGAGTCACGATAATGAAGACCTCACCATGACCGTTCTAAGACTATACTGCGATCTGTACGATCACAATACGATCGTCAAAATTGTTTTTTGTGTAGATGAAACACACGTCTGATGTATTAAATTATAAGCCTGGTACCTTTGACAAATATTTACACCACTGGGATGATGACATTGCTTGTGTACATTTCGTTTCCGAGGGTACCATCAGTCCAGTAGCCAGCACTTCGATGTTCACATGAATATCGATTATATGGTCTTTTTATATGAAATTTTCGATATACTAATGATTTTCTTATCCTAGCATTGAGTACCATAGCCGTATTTTGGCAAAACTTTTGAAATTTTTTGTACTTGTTTGGCTTTATTAACAATTTGACCTGAGCGTCACTGATGAGTCAAATGAAGTCGAAACGCGCACCTTGTGTACCGGGTTAGCATTAACATGAACAACAAGACGATTGCCACAAGTGGAGCAGGATTTGATTACCCTTCCGGAGCACCTGAGAACACTCCAAGTTTTTTGTGGGGTTTATGTTGGTCAGTCCTTAGTTTTTTATGTTATTTCTTATGTACGATTACTTGTATGTTTGTCTTTTCATTTTTAGCCATGTCGTTGTCAGTTTATTTTCAATTTATGAGTTTTACTTTTCTTCTGGTATCTTTCGTCCATCTTTTCGGATGATGACTTTAGTATGACGTCCGAACAAGTACAATTTTGTTTAGGGGCCAGGTGATGCACGCCTGCGGTTGTTATATTTTATCGGTGTGTTGAAGACCTATTGGTGGCTGTTTTCTGCTCTTTTGTCGAGTTAATGACTCTTTTACACCTTCCCTGTTTCAATTTTTAAATTATACATCATAATCGTCCTCTAAATGTGAAACAGATATCGATTATTCTGTTGATTTATGACTTTTTTTTATCTTACAAATCATTTAGGCAGTGGTTAACAAATATCAAGAGACTTGCAAAATACCATTTCAACCATATATACAAAGTTGAAAAGTGTTAATAAATACGTTAAAAACTAAGCCGAGACTTCTCCACAGTTTTGTGTGATCGTATTCATAATTTTAGTGATGCGACCTCATTCTTTAATGTACTCTTGAAACAAGTCAACAACAACATAATGCATTACTTATATTCTTTATTTAACTTAATGGTTATTTATTTTAGTTTTTCTTTCCCTTTCCCTTTTCCCCTGACTTTCCCTTTCCCTCTGACTTTCCTTTTCCGTCTGACTTTCCCCTATCATTTTTCGTCTTTTTCTTATCCTTCTTATTCTTGTTATTTTTTGTATTAATTTTGTCTTTAATCCAGTCCAAGTAAGGAGAAATTTTGGTATGCACACTTGGTAAACTTCCATTGCATGTGGGAGCACCAAATGATAGTGCGCCTACCAGCATATTACTGCATACCAGGGGTCCACCACTATCACCCTAAATGAATAAATATAATTAAACATTAAAAATGAAAGAAAGCATGGGCATAATCTTCAATTTTTGTCTATTAGACCAGTCGCAACTCTAACTTAAATCGACGACTTGAAGTAAACTAGTATTTCATCGATATCTTTTTTAATTGAAAAGTTATATGCCTATAAAAAATCGTTTTAATGACTGATCTTATAAGGCTCAATGTTTCGGACTTAAGATAGAGCATGACACGGTATATTCACCTTTTATTTTTCAAAACATTATAATCTAGTAATGAATTTTTTTTTTTTTTATTGCATTGACGTAACATAGACATCAGGCTTTGCTTCTTTTATGTATATTCATCTAGAATACAATTTAAGTCAACCATGTACATGTATTGGTGACTACTGTTTATTTGTTTTTTATTTTTTCGTTTTATGTGGGTTGTTTTTGCAAACACACCTTTCATGTACGGTTATAAGCAAAGATTAGTGTTGGCATTTGATATCTATAATGTTTTTGATAGATAATACATATAAATCTAGAGAAAAAAGTCCAATATTTCCGGATTATGCATATATTATTTAATATTCACAAGTACTTTCTACCGCAACGATCTAAATGTTCGCTAAGAGGGATTTTTTCTATATTGCAGCTGTCGAGTGTGTTGTCGATGAATGCGTGCTCTTTCAAAAAAAAAATCCTACCGATTTGTCCGATATAAATTTCTTTGGAGCCGCAGCATTTAATGCAGTTATTCAAATTTTCACTTTTCAACGTCATGTTAGTATTGGCATATATCGTTGGTCTGCATTTTATCTTAAGTTCGCTTCCGATATATATGTATGGACATGTACCACAACGAGAATCTGTGCATTTCGACACCTTGAATTGTTTTGTTTTCCTTTTCGATTGGTTCGAACTTGGTACGTGTCTATAGACGTTTACTTTCTTAGGTTGCCATTTGCCTTGTACCAACGTTTTTTTTTGGTTTATGAGGGTACTTAATTTTGAATCTTGTCCAATAATTGCTAAATTTCTCCTCGCTACAGAAAATATATTCTGGTTATAAGGATTATGTGTGACAACAAACAGTATCTTATCATTTTCGGTAGATTTTTCAATTGTTGCCCGTAGTTATTCTATTGGGATTTGTTTAGCCATTTTAATATCGCTTTTTTGTGCAATCGTTCATCCCTTAATACTTCATTCTCAACTACTGTGCATATTTTCCTGGGTAGACAGTAGGGTATGTTTCTTTTCGTATGCGCTGGATGGCAGGAATGGAAGTTTAAATATTGGTGTGTGTCAGTGTCCATTAAATATCCGTTTTAAGATCAGTGCCTTCTTTAAATAAAAATCATCATATGCAGGAATAATTGTTTGTGAGAATTACTTCCATAGTGAACTTTACAGATGTATGGAGACTGTTAAGAATATTAGAAAACATTTTAAGCTCTTCGTCGGATTTTGTCCAAATGATAAGGCAGTCGTCAAGATATCTTTTCCAGGAAGTTTCAAATTGCTTGGCCATTTCTATACCAAATGTATTTTCAATCTGCTGATACAATTTCTGTTCTAATATCCCATTACTAGTGAGGCGTAAGTTAGGGCAAAATGTGTACCCATACCAGTACCTCTCGTTTGTGTATAATTTTTCCTATCAAAATAAAATGTATTGTTTTCCAAAATAAATTTTACGGAATCTAAAATGAAATCGATGGTAAAGCGACTGGATATTGCTTCTCTGTATTTTTCTATCCAATATTTAACAGCTGCAATACCCAAATCATTTTGTATATTTGTATACTAAATTGTTACATCAAAACTTACAAGACGGGTATTCGCCACTGTAGTCTTTGGTAGATGTGATAAAAAATCGATGTCATCTCTAATGTAACTTGGTATATAGGAACAGAAAGGTTTTAGTATTATGTCTATAAGATTACTTAGGCGGTGAGTCGGACATATTGATCCAGCAATTATGGGTCTCAATTTAAGATCTGAGGGTTTTGAAGTTTAATATATTCATTATGTTGTTCTTTGACTGGTTTGTGTATTTCTTTGGATTTATGTATTTTTGGCAGACCATAAAAGTTGCTGGATTTTCTCTCAAAATTGGTTAAGTAGTCATACTCTTTGACCGTTGTGGATGATGTATACTTCGATAATAATGTGTTCAATCGGCTCATGATCAAATAATCAATTTTATTCGGAAGTTCTGAATAAAAAGATTGATCTTTTAGTTGTTCTTCGGTGAGAGTTCTGTAATAATCAACATCCATTATGATAAGTGCACCGCCTTTATCTGCCTGTTTGATAATGATGGATTTATCATCTTTTAATTTTTGCAATCCCATTTTTCCACCATGTGTTAAATTCTGGTTAGTTTGATTTGACATAAGAGGATAGCTTAATAATGAATTAATCCAATGGTTTATTTCTCCCACTATTGGGTATCAACGTTCATTTATTTCTAACTACTGATTCTCCATCTTCTCCATCTTTATCGGCGAAATATTCTACTAATCTTAATCTTGGACGGAATTTGTGTATGTCTTTTTTTTAATTCTTGATGGTCTATCGAAGGAGTAGTTGTAAATTTCAGACCCCTTTTCAAAGTTTAGTTTCATTTTTGTTTAGTTCCCTCCTTGATAAATTAATTATTTTTGGATCTACTTTTATATTTGCTTGACATTTGATACCTCTCGTGTTTTTCTCCCGTGGGGTCTTTTGGCACGACGATTAAAAATGAATCATGCGTTGATTGCTTTGGCGATAATTATCCGTGTTTTGTCCATATCTTTGGCTATACTTGTTTCTGTTTTGTCCATATCTTTGGCTATACTTGTTTCTGTTTTGTCCATATCTTTGGCTATACTTGTCTCTGTTTTGTCCATATTTTTGACGATAATTGTTATTTCGGATTCCATTATTTTTAAAGCGGGTTGATCTATATATATATATTTCATTCTTTTGAAGATACATTGATTGTCAAAATCCGGATTTTGTGTAAAACAATTTGCACCTCCTGTTATGGTTTAAAATATTTGCCGCAAGTTTATTTTTCTACTTGGTATTGAATTAATATACAGATCCACCTTGTGATCAAACCTTCTTTTGAAAATCTTCAGTGGCAGTCAGCAGGGTTTCAAACATCAGTTGTTCGACCTGCTATTCAAATGCGTTTTGTTAAAATTATTAATATATTTTTTCACTCTTTTGGTCTTTTTGAAAATGTTGTTTGTGCTGTAATTAGACCCCTCTACAACGAAAGTTGTTACATGCACACGTATAACAATTGCGTTTTTTTTGCCTATGCAATCATAGGTTTGAACGATGTTATCAATTTATACGTGTATATATGCATATAAAAACACATTTATTTTGTTGTTCTTAAATTAACGTCCAATGTTCGGCTTCACTTATAGACGTCCTTTTTATGACCTTGTCGCAGTAAAATCAAAATTTTATTAAAGTGTGTGACTCCAAAAGCTGTTGAAAATTTTAAGACCAAATCATAATACTTTAAAAAAAATATGGCCGAACGTTTTATTTCTTCCACTGTTTGAGACTATATTCTGCCATCTAGATGTGTATTGGTTATCTTAGGTTTGTTTTTTGTTTGTTGTCTCATTGTTGTACAATGTAAACCCACATTTATGTGTGTGTATGAACTAGAAAGGAACTAGAAAGGAAAAGGACAACAAATGTCGAGAACAAAGTCTTTACCAAAATATTTAAATATGCATGTACATGTAACAGTAATATGATGTCGGTGATTGTCTTATTATCTTATTAATACCAATATAAAAAAAACAGTTATAATAGTTTCTGTAAGCTACTTTACAAAAAAAAAACGATACAGATAAGATAAAACTAAAATAAATTTAGAAATAAATAGTTCAGTGACATTGTGATTAGAGGAGACATACATGCGTCAAATGAAATGTACTTACCTGACAAGAATCCTTATCATTGTCTTGAAGACAAATAAAGTTGGAATAGGCCCCATGATACAACGAATACTTAGTAAACAAAAACCAAGTACTATTACAGTGTGCATTAGTAACAACAGGCATATACTGTACTTGTAGACGAGCAGGGTTATTCTTTCCTGCAATCAGATAAAGTTGGATAATCAAACTAGATGTGTCAAAGCGACACGAATGGCCCCGTCACACTAAGTTGAAAAAATCTGCAATTTAAATAACACATGTGGACACAAACATGATGGTAGTCTCACAAAAATCAGCTCAAAATCTGGAGGCGTATAGAAAAAAAGTCCGTATAACTGTGATTTTTAACAATTTATCAAAGTTCAAAGCCCATAATTTCGGCAAAAAAATAGTGGAGCGGAACAAAACTTAAACTTGATCGGTAACTCATCATGGTAAACTCACATACCAAAAATCAGCCCAATATCTGAAGGCATTTAGAAAAAAAAGTCTGTATAACTGTGACTTTCAAAAATTTATCATAGTCCAAAGCCCGTAATTTTGGTAAAAATTAGCGGAGCAGTACAAAACTTAAACTTGATCTGTAACTCATCATGGTAAACTCACATACCAAAAATCAGCCCAATATCTGAAGGTATTTAGGAAAAAAAGTCCGTATAACTGTGATGTTCATCAATTAATCAGAGTCCAAAGCCCGTAATTTCAGCTAAATTAGCGGAGCGGAACAAAACTTAAATTTGATCTGTAACTCATCATGGTTAAATAAAGGCAACAGTAGTATACCGCTGTTCAAAACTCGTAAATCAAAAACAAAATCGGGGTAACATACTAAAACTGAGGGAAACGTATTAAATATAAAAGGAGAACAACGACACAACATTAAAATGTAACACACACAGAAACGGACTAAGCATTAGACAAAATCCGATCAGAATAACAAATATAACATCAAAACCAAATACATGAATTTGGGATAGAAAAGTACCGTGACACGTCTTTTAGTAATGTGAATTCACACTCAAATATAAGAGAAAACAAACGACACAACGGAAACACAACGCTAAAATGTTACACACACATAAACGAACTATGATATAACAATGGCCATTTGACTTGGTACAGGACATTTTTAAAGAAAAAAATGGTGGGTTGAACCTGGTTTTGTGGCATGCCAAACCTCGCACTTTAACTGCAATGTTTAATATAATATTACAGGACAACAATACAAATAGGAGAACGTATTAGACAAAGAAACACAGGAATAACAGATAACAAAAGACATCAGGTTTTAAATTCAATACGCCACAAATGTGCCTCGTCCACACAAGACTTACCAGTGACGCCCAGTTATAAAAGTTCGAAAGTAAAAAAAAGTACAAAGTTGTACAGCACTGAGGATCAAAAGTTGAAAAAGGTTGTGCCAAATACGGCTAGGGTTTTCTACTTGGGACAAGAACACCCTTATTCTTTAGAACAATTTATGCTATTGCAAACAATAAATTTTATCAAATGAATATAAAAGATATACATGCTAAAACTGAAGTATCAACTAATTCCAGAAAAAAAATCCGGGATACATAATACAAAGACCAACACAGAAAATAGACACACCCGACTTAGTGCAGGCCTCAACGCAGAAAGTCATAAAATGACGTCACATACGATATGGTGAAAAGGCACAAAAATTACGTCACATTTGAATTTCTGAAACATCACAAATATGACGTCACATTTGACAAAATGTTTGAAAAACTATATTTCAAAAATAAGATAGTATTAGGATTGAATTAAGATTATAATTGAACTAAATACTGATATTACATTTAAACACAACGCCCATTGCAATACTTATTAATAGCAAGTAACTATAATATGTATATGTCCGGTTTGTTTTGAATCTAACTTCAAACGTAAAACATCGTACAGATTACGTTGAACAAAATCGTATTGAACAAAAATAAATGAAGGCGGTGATTAACTTTTACATGAATATAATAGAAAAGACGTCAACAAATTTGACAAAATCCGATGAGAATTACAATATAACATCAAACTAAATACAAGAATTTGGGATAGATAAGTACCGTAACACGTCTTATAGTAATGCGAATTCACACTCAGCAAAACAGTCACAATCGGGAATGGGTCACGTTCCGTAATTAAAAGATTAGACGACGTAATGAAAAACCACAATCTATCATGTGGTAAAAATGTCCTTAGCTAGTTTGGTCAAAGACACATCGTATGGATCAACTAATTCGTGATGGTGTCCATAAAATTTACGGAGTGTCAATTTTAATCTGTCCTCCTCATAACTTTGTTGAAGCAGTTTCTGTGTAAGGAGCACACTCCTGTATATGAAGTCCGTATAGTATGAACAAGCACGAGACTAACGTGTCAATTGTGATATGTAAACACCATACGAAAGGGCAGAGGGTATGTTACTGCTGAGAAATGGGAAATTGATAATTGGGAAGTTGAAATCGTCCCGTTTATCATAGATTTTCGTGTGAAGTCGTCCATCTGTTTCAATATTGAGGAAATGATCAAGGTATGAAGCAGTCCTTCTAGTATCAGTAGTATCCTTAATTTCAAGTTTGCTGGGTTATATGAGATGTAAGTATTGGCTGAAATATGGGTTATTCAATGATAGAACATCATCTATATATCGGAAAGTAAAATTAAAGAATTTCGCAAGGTGCTTTTTCATTTTGTCTTTTAGAAGGTTCTGAATGAATTCTGCTTCATACGAGTACAAAAACAATCGGCCAGCAGGGGTGCACAATTAGTACCCATTTGAATACCAACTGTCTGTTGAAATATAAATCCTCAAATTTAACAAATATATTGTTGATCAAAAAGTCCAGCATTTTGATAATATCATCTTCAATATATTTTCTGGAAGATTTAGTGTGATTCTTCACAAAATATGAATTATTGTAACCCAAAACAAGAAATTTGTATCTACAATTCCCATTTTTATAGAAAAAGCTCTGTTTTGTGAGATGGTGAAGTCGATGTTTTAATTGAGCATGGGGAATAGTAGTGTAAAGCGTAGAAAAATACAAAGTCTTTATGTTGCTGCAAAATTGCAATGATTGTGATTGAAGATTAAGCAGTAGATCTTTCTAACTCACATACCAAAAATCAGCCGAATACCTGGAGGCGTTTATGCGGGGTTCACACATTGCCGATTATTGCTCCCGTTTGAGATCAGACAGCGATACGACTCGAAAAGTGAAAAAGTCGGATTAGTATCCTCAATTATCTGGAATGTCCTATTATTGTCTGAACGCAGTCGTTTTAGTTCGTAACAGATTCCTACTGGTCGGGAAGGGTCAGAATAGTTCGGCAAAGCACCCCGACAGTTAGGTGCGTCCCGTAACATTTTGGGAAACTCAGCCGATTTTGTCTAGTCGGATTACAATCGTGCCTATGTCGTGACAGATTCTGCTGTATCGGATCGAATTCCTAACAATGTTCTGTGTATTCGGGACGGTGTCCTGTGGAACGGGAATGATCTTGAGAAGTCCCGACAATAACAGAATACAATACGACTGAGACCAGACAAAGCCGTTTGCAATGCGATAGAAAGGACCGTGATAGGATTACGTTCCGACAGTACCTGATCATCCCGATTATGCCGACAGTTTTCGAACGGATAACCTCCGTCAGCGTCGGTTCACTGTCTTGTCACTATCTGATCTCTGTCGGATTACATTCGGTAGAATCGGGACGCAGTCTTGACAAACTCGGTCGCATTTTACCTGGCGAAAGATACAAATCGAATTTCCATCCACGATTCACAGGATCTTGATCAGACTTTTGATAAATTTTAATCGGGAATGGTCCTGTCAAGGACGGCAGTAAAAATCGTGAATGTGTTACCCCAGCTTTAGAAAAAAACTCCGTATAATGGTTTGTTGCGGAATGACGGAATGACGAAATTTCGGGATTTCGGAATTACGGAATTACGGAATTTCGGACAAGGGTAAAACTATATGGCACCGACAACTTCGTTGCAGGGCCATAAATATAATAAATTACAAAATGAATGTTTGTGAAATTTACTCATTGTGTGTACGAATTTTTCACAGTATATTCTATAATACTACAATCCGTGAATTTCATATTATATCAGTTAATTAAATTGTTAAGAATTTAGAGATTACTATTCTTGTATGAACTGTTTCACATTTTTCATGTCGGGGCCTGTTATAGCTGACAGAATTGCTATTTTTCTTTCATTCTTCAAGATCAACAGGTGGCCTATCATTGCTAACTGTCCGCCATTTTAACATTGGTGGAAAGTTTGAGGTTTGGCACAAACACGGGTTTGATGAGCATTGTCCAGTCTAGTGTGAATTACTCGGGAAACCCCGGTTTTAATTGGTTTTATCGGGAAAAACTAGGTTAAATGAAATACTGGCCTAAATTTTAAATAGGATTCAGCAGTCAATAACAAATGCAATACATTACAGATACTTTTTTTAAGAATAAGACATAGTATTTTGATAAATTAAAAATTGACTTTTATGAAAGTCTTATAATACAAGTGAATGAATCTCAGAAAGATATCTTCTAGCAACTTTGAGATAAGTGTACATGAAGACACATTAGACAAATATAAATAGCTTTTCGTAATATTCTTTCTAAAATTTATCATAAAGCCTAAGGATTTATGTGTTTGTCTGTCAAATATATATATATTACATTAATTTGTAGGATCCTTTACTATAGATAATTTAGCTGATCTGTAACAATAACATCTTCATGCCTTATATATCATGTACTGTAGTACGCCGCTAGATTAAAACTGACGTGGAAAGGTAACACATGCCCACCGAAAGCTCTTTTTTTGAGAGCCCAGGTGGTCGTGTGGTCTAGCGGGACGGCTGCAGTGCAGGCGATTTGGTGTCACGATATCACAGTAGCATGGGTTCGAATCCCGGCGAGGGAAGAACCAAAAATTTGCGAAAGCAAATTTACAGATCTAACATTGTTGGGTTGATGTTTAGACGAGTTGTATATACATTATGTACACAGCCATGTATCACCATCATTGATGGCGATCCGATGGATACATCTGTTGTAGGGTTGTCACTGACGCAGACGTACTTATGAATATAATTATTTTCTGTGACTGTATCTTACATTAATTTGTAGGATCCTTTACTATAGATAATTTAGCTGATCTGTAACAATAACATCTTCATGCCTTATATATCATGTACTGTAGTACGCCGCTAGATTAAAACTGACGTGGAAAGGTAACACATGCCCACCGAAAGCTCTTTTTTTGAGAGCCCAGGTGGTCGTGTGGTCTAGCGGGACGGCTGCAGTGCAGGCGATTTGGTGTCACGATATCACAGTAGCATGGGTTCGAATCCCGGCGAGGGAAGAACCAAAAATTTGCGAAAGCAAATTTACAGATCTAACATTGTTGGGTTGATGTTTAGACGAGTTGTATATACATTATGTACACAGCCATGTATCACCATCATTGATGGCGATCCGATGGATACATCTGTTGTAGGGTTGTCACTGACGCAGACGTACTTATGAATATAATTATTTTCTGTGACTGTATCTTACATTAATTTGTAGGATCCTTTACTATAGATAATTTAGCTGATCTGTAACAATAACATCTTCATGCCTTATATATCATGTACTGTAGTACGCCGCTAGATTAAAACTGACGTGGAAAGGTAACACATGCCCACCGAAAGCTCTTTTTTTGAGAGCCCAGGTGGTCGTGTGGTCTAGCGGGACGGCTGCAGTGCAGGCGATTTGGTGTCACGATATCACAGTAGCATGGGTTCGAATCCCGGCGAGGGAAGAACCAAAAATTTGCGAAAGCAAATTTACAGATCTAACATTGTTGGGTTGATGTTTAGACGAGTTGTATATACATTATGTACACAGCCATGTATCACCATCATTGATGGCGATCCGATGGATACATCTGTTGTAGGGTTGTCACTGACGCAGACGTACTTATGAATATAATTATTTTCTGTGACTGTATCTTACATTAATTTGTAGGATCCTTTACTATAGATAATTTAGCTGATCTGTAACAATAACATCTTCATGCCTTATATATCATGTACTGTAGTACGCCGCTAGATTAAAACTGACGTGGAAAGGTAACACATGCCCACCGAAAGCTCTTTTTTTGAGAGCCCAGGTGGTCGTGTGGTCTAGCGGGACGGCTGCAGTGCAGGCGATTTGGTGTCACGATATCACAGTAGCATGGGTTCGAATCCCGGCGAGGGAAGAACCAAAAATTTGCGAAAGCAAATTTACAGATCTAACATTGTTGGGTTGATGTTTAGACGAGTTGTATATACATTATGTACACAGCCATGTATCACCATCATTGATGGCGATCCGATGGATACATCTGTTGTAGGGTTGTCACTGACGCAGACGTACTTATGAATATAATTATTTTCTGTGACTGTATCTTACATTAATTTGTAGGATCCTTTACTATAGATAATTTAGCTGATCTGTAACAATAACATCTTCATGCCTTATATATCATGTACTGTAGTACGCCGCTAGATTAAAACTGACGTGGAAAGGTAACACATGCCCACCGAAAGCTCTTTTTTTGAGAGCCCAGGTGGTCGTGTGGTCTAGCGGGACGGCTGCAGTGCAGGCGATTTGGTGTCACGATATCACAGTAGCATGGGTTCGAATCCCGGCGAGGGAAGAACCAAAAATTTGCGAAAGCAAATTTACAGATCTAACATTGTTGGGTTGATGTTTAGACGAGTTGTATATACATTATGTACACAGCCATGTATCACCATCATTGATGGCGATCCGATGGATACATCTGTTGTAGGGTTGTCACTGACGCAGACGTACTTATGAATATAATTATTTTCTGTGACTGTATCTTACATTAATTTGTAGGATCCTTTACTATAGATAATTTAGCTGATCTGTAACAATAACATCTTCATGCCTTATATATCATGTACTGTAGTACGCCGCTAGATTAAAACTGACGTGGAAAGGTAACACATGCCCACCGAAAGCTCTTTTTTTGAGAGCCCAGGTGGTCGTGTGGTCTAGCGGGACGGCTGCAGTGCAGGCGATTTGGTGTCACGATATCACAGTAGCATGGGTTCGAATCCCGGCGAGGGAAGAACCAAAAATTTGCGAAAGCAAATTTACAGATCTAACATTGTTGGGTTGATGTTTAGACGAGTTATATATATATATATATATATATATATATATATATATATATATATATATATATATATATATATATAACTAATACAATGAATATATTAAATTTACAGTCTATGTACATTTATGAAAAATTAATTCAAACAAAAAAATGTTCATTGCTAAAAATGTTAACAAAGTTTTGGTACATATTTGTCTGTACGTTTTCTGTAATTTGATAAATACACTTTCAGATTAGATTGCAGATTTGTTTATATAACTTATACAAGCAAAGAGTTAAAAGAGTTTGCGTATATCGACCTGTTCTGTATTTTGTCTAATGTTGTTTGTCTTTTAACCGTTTATAGTTTCTTACTATGGCATTGTCGGTTTGTTATCGATTAAATATGAGTTTAACGTCCATTTCTCATCTTTCACCCTTTCTTTTTTTCCAAGGTTCAAGCTTTGAAAAAACATACCTTTTGCATCTGTCTTTCCCCATCCTGTTATTGTGCACACCTCTCCTGTATAATTGTGGCCTACATTAGTGTCCAGGTCGATTTTATTTATAGTAGACCCGAATTTAAGCGGTTTCTGAAGCTGCAGTAGCATAAGGTCATTTTGAAGACCGGTGTCCGAATTATATTTGTCTTGCTTAAAAAATATTGAATAGAAATCAGTCAATCAGTTTATGCAAACAGGGTAATTCACATGTTAAGAAATTAACAATTTTAAAAAACTATTTTGTAGATTTCATCTTCCGGTAAACCTTGTTTAAACTGCACAGTGTTGAGTCGTATTACAAATTTCCTCTTGCATTCATTAAGATGTTTCTCGTTCATCTTGCAAAACATTTTATTATAATACTTGAAAGCTGATTTTCTCATACAAAATATTCTGGAATTTTTTCACGTAAAAAAAAAAGATTTAAATTATACTCAATCTTGTTTAAAATTGAACCATATAGATTTATGAAAATTACATATCACTATATAAAAAAGAAGATGTGGCATGATTGCCAATGAGACAACTGTCCACAAAAAACCAAAATGACACAGACATTAACAACTATAGGTCACTGTACGGCCTTCAACAATGAGTAAAGCCCATACCGCATAGTCAGCTATAAAAGGCCCCGATAAGACAATGTAAAACAATTCAAACGAGAAAACTAACGGCCTTATTTATATAAAAAAAAATGAACAAAAAACAAATATGTAACACATAAACAAACGACAACCACTGAATTACAGGCTCCTGACTTGGGACAGGCACATACATAAATAATGTGGCAGGGTTAAACATGTTAGCGGGATCCCAACCCTCCCCCTAACCTGGGACAGTGGTATAACAGTACAAAATAAGAACGAACTATAAAAATCTGTTGAAAAAGGCTTCACTCATCAGATGGACAAAAATACAAGTGGACGTGGCCGGGTACTTATACATCCCGACACAATAAGACACAATGAACAGATCTGAAAGTACTCGCAGTTATCTGACAGATAGTTCAAAGCCTGTAAGCCTAACAATTAATAAAAAATCATGCATCTAAGATTAAACTATCAATCCGTACACATCCAACATCCAATGGATTTAGTGTAAAAACGTCATAAACTGCCAGAGAAAAACATGACCTTGTGCAATGCCAAGTTACAGGTAACTATTATCAAATCATATCTGTAAATAATAGAACCTGCTGGATATATGGTCACCGCGAAAACATCGTCACATATACACGTAGATGAATCAACGTTCATTCAAGTAAAATATCTGAACACTAATATAAATTATAAATGCTAACCGATAACATCGTTTTAAATAAATGACTTAAAGTTCAAATGTTGAAATCATCCACCTCCAAAGTACAGGAAATGTTTAAATATTGAAACTTGACGAATGTACCAATAACATCAAATAAGTACAGTCTTGAATACGAAAATAAGTTCTGTTCGTTTAAGGTGGTATATAACACTACAAGGAAATCAATCTGTAAAAATATATTGGACGTTTTTCTCACGTTCTATTATTTAGGTAATATTAGGATTTTTAATGATCAATTTTTTTTGTTTTTCAAACTGCTTTAAAACCAATTTATTTGTTCTGATAAAGTGTGTGTTTTGAAGTTGTTTTTTATTTTTTAGAAATTTTGATATTATTGTAAACGTGTCAAAGTTAATATTTTATTAATATTTTATAAAAATTAAAAGAGTCAATTTATTTTCAGTCAGGGAGTTTGGTTCAACCTTAATGGGCAAAAAAAAACTAAATAAGGAATAATAAGCATTCGTAAGTCGAAGTGAAACAGACAATAACATGGCCGAAACCAATTTGATGGTATCAATGTTACTGCGTGGAACTCTTTGTTTGTTAGATTCTTTATAAGCAAAAAGTAAAATCACAAAAATTTCTATATAAAGTGGGATATGATATTAACCACTAGAAAGTAAAACAACAAAACTACCAGTGCAAAATTCTAAACGGAAGTCCCTAACCAAATTGCAAAATCAAAGCTCAAACATAAAAGTGCATACCAGATAGAACTTTTGCACTGGTATATTTTCTGTCATCTGACTCAAAAACGAGCTTCCAGCTGCAATTCGCATATTCTTTGCCCTAAAATGAAAAAATGAGTTATATACCAAAAAAACCGTTGTCAAAACAGCTTCTTAACATTCTTACATGCAGCATTAAAAGGTTATAACTTTTATACCTATTTTGATATATTTCAATCATTTTAAATTTCCATATTGCAAAAATAAACATCAAATCACAAAATTAAAACAATTCCATCATAGCGATAGTACATCTGTTATAATACAAGTACGTTAAAGATAGTTATTCATTTGCAACAATACTGTCATCATCATTTCACCTAGTTAATAAGTTTAATTGCAATTTTACAATTACATCCCCAAGTCAGAAAGCTCAAAATAGATCCTTAAAATTTAAACTACAATTTAAATCGCGAAACTACCAAGTATAGGCTTTTCCTGTATATCTAAACAAATTTCAGTATAAAATCCCTAATGTTATTATTTGTTACAGTATTCATAGAATGGAACAAAGGCAGATGTACAAGGCTTTGTTTGCAGAAATATTGCTTTAAGAGTTTTTTGGGGGGGTTTTAATTTGCAGTTGGGACTCTTTGATAAAATCGTTAAACACTTTGAACAAAGGTGATATAACATTGAAGATAATGTTTACCTATACATAACTATGAGTGAATCAAATGTGGTACCCTTTTTATTTAAATGCAAGATTATATATAAATATTAATAAGAAAGCTCACTCATGTCTGAACAGATTACAATGTGCGGCTGTAAGAACCCAGCTTTTGTCAATTATTGCGCCTCCACATTCATGGGCATAATTTCCTCCACTTTTTCTTATCTGAAAAGAGACCATCCATGGATGATCTTCTATGTCGGCATCGTCACCATTAACAATCTTTACACTTGCAGCCGTAGAAACCTACATAATGATATCAAAATAATTTAAAAAACACTTTCGATATATATTCTTTGCATGACACAGGCTATGTTCTTTTCATATATGTTATGATGGTATGATACTAAACCCCTAACGGGAAGGATTGTGCCTGATATTCATATGATGAAATCACAATCTTTCAATCAGTTTAATTGAAGTCTGGGGCTGGCATGTCTGCTAGTAGTCTGTATTATTGTCATTTTGTTTATTTTCTTTGGTTACATCTTCTCACATCAGACTCGGACTTCTCTTGAACTGAATTTTAATGTGCGTATTGTTATGCGTTTAGTTTTCTACATTGGCTAAAGATAAAGGGGGTGGGTTGAGATCTCATAAACATGTTTAACCCCTTTATTTGCATTTTTGCGCCTGTCCCAAGTCATCAGCCTCTGGCCTTTGTTAGTCTTGTATTATTTTAATTTTAGTTTCTTGTGTACAATTTGGAAATTGTATGGCGTTCATTATCACTGAAGTAAAATTGAGAATGGAAATGGGGAATGTGTCAAAGAGACAACAACCCGCCCAAATAAAAAACAACAGCAGAGGGTCACCAACAGGTCTTCAATGTAGCGAGAAATTCCCGCACCCGGAGGCGTCCTTCAGCTGGCCCCTAAACAAATATATACTAGTCCAGTGATAATGAACGCCATACTAATTTCCAAATTGTACACAAGAAACTAAAATTAAAATAATACAAGACTAACAAAGGCCAGAGGCTCCTGACTTGGGACAGGCGCAAAAATGCGGCGGGGTTAAACATGTTTGTGAGATCTCAACCCTCCCCCTATACCGCTAACCAATGTAGTAAAGTAAACGCATAACAATACGCACATTAAAATTCAGTTCAAGAGAAATCCGAGTCTGATGTCAGAAGATGTAACCAAAGAAAATAAACAAAATGACAATAATACATAAATAACAACAGACTACTAGCAGTTAACTGACATGGCAGCTCCAGACTTCAACTAAACTGACTGAAAGATTATGATTTCATCATATGAACATCAGGCACAATCCTTCCCGTTAGGGGTTTAGTATCATACCATCATAACATATATGAGAAGAACATAACCCGTGTCATATATATTTGTTTAGGGGGCAGCTGAAGGACGCCTCCAGGTGCGGGAATTTCTCGCTACATTGAAGACCTGATTGTGACCTTCTGCTGTTGTTTTTTCTTGGGGTCAGTCAGTTTAATTGAAGCCTAGAGCTGGCATGTCAGTTAACTGCTAGTAGTCTGTTGTTATTTATGCATTATTGTCATTTTGTTTATTTTCTTTGGTTACATCTTCTCACATCAGACTCGGACTTCTCTTGAACTGAATTGTAATGTGCGTAGTGTTATGCGTTTACTTTTCTACATTGTCTAGAGGTATAGGGGGAGGGTTGAGATCTCACAAACATGTTTAACCCCGCCGCATTTTTGCGCCTGTCCCATGTCATGAGCCTCTGGCCTTTGTTAGTCTTGTATTATTTTAATTTTAGTTTCTTGTGTACAATTTGGAAATTGTATGGCGTTCATTATCACTGAACTAATATATATTTGTTTAGGGGGCAGCTGAAGGACGCCTCCGGGTGCGGGAATTTCTCGCTACATTGAAGACCTGATTGTGACCTTCTGCTGTTGTTTTTTTCTTTTGGTCGGGATGTTGTCTCTTTGACACATTCCCCATTTCCATTCTCAATGTTATTTATCAAACCCGAAAAAAAGACATTCGTTTATATAAATGTTACATTATTAATCAATAAACCACCAAGTAAAAACACCTTCTTAATATCGGAAATAAACTTGTCATTAACAAATCACGAAATTTAAACAATTCCATTAAAGCGTTAATACAATTGTCATTATAAAATAAAATTTAAAGCCAGTTATTTGCAACAACATTTAGCCTCATCAGATCACCTGGATCAGTCTGAATAATGACCCGAATTTCATGTTTTGTGTGTTTGATATGTAAAACTAATAATATAAAAGTTATTTTGTGCGTGAAATTACAGTTAAATCTCTTAAATAAAACAGTTAAACACTTTTTACTTTGGAACAAGGGTGGTATAAAATTGAAGATGATTTGTACTTTTACATAACTAAGTTTTGTTTGTTCAATTCGCTTTTGGGGATAAAATTTGTCAAGAAACGCTCAAACCTGAAAATATCATTAGAATACATGCCTATACGTACACTTGAAACAGTTGGAATCCTTACCGAAGCTAAACATAGAAATTCAAAGTCTTGTTTTAGTTATTAGGGTCGACTCCAATTGACTTGAATTGGATTGTCAGTTTTAAGGCTGACGGTTGGAATTACTCTTTGAGCAGTCCGACTTTCTTGATCAATATAAACAGACCGACATCAAATATCTTATAGTGGTGAAACTGGTTTTAACCCAAATCAATATATTAAACAATTGATCATATCGAATACATTGATGTTTATTGATAAGGAACCATGGTAATAACTGTTGAAATTAATTTTTATTATCATCAAATATTTGAATAATATTCATATACTCACTGTAGCCATGTAGGACACTACAAAAGTATCATAATGTTTTGTATACGTTATAATAACGATTATTACAATGTAGTAGTTTATATGTAAGCATTAATATCCAAATGCATTAGTTTAAGTAATATTAGTATTGCTATAATTATTCCTGTACTAGACTGACTGCTAAAGAATGGTCTGAACAGTATTCAATATTACGCATTGGATATGTCTAAACATTAACTAAAATTAAACATACCCAAATAATTGATTGTTCTCATTTTTCAATTATGTTAAGATCAGAATTGTATTATAAGACCAAAATACATTTAATTTTATGATTCATGCTTACTATTTGACGCTAACTCTATCGATGGTTTGGTTACTTTGGAATTCATTTGATTACCTCGGTTTGTTATCTTGACTTTTCTTTTTTAAATCAATTAACGATACATTTGTCTTTGAAAATATGTTGTAAACTATTGTCGTTTGAATTCATGAGCAACTAAATCATTTACCTACCGACAAATACACTGACAATGATCACTCGATACATCTTTATGTTCTAACAACCACACGTCTAAAATTGAAAAAAAATCCACTTTCATAACCAATTACCTGTATCTGATTACTATTGGACCCTGCACATGATGGCATCAGACCGTCAATAAATCCATAATTAACCTTTACAAACTATCGCACCCTTATTGTGATATTACTCACAATATTTTCAATTTACCTGCTGTATTGCCAATAGGTGTCAGAAATGATTATTGCTATAACAACGTTTCAAATAATTGTTTGTATAACAGGAAACAAGTTTGTTTGAAGACTGTTCCAAATCTACTGTTCAACAGCAAGATTTAAAATCTTCAAAATGCACGAAAAATACTTTTTGATAGAAGCATACTCTTATGGTTGCTGTTTTATTATTTTCTTTATTTTTTTTAGTCTAAAAATCACTTTTGACTTTCACACAGAATATTCAATCACAATCAATGTTTTATTGAGAAAACAACAAAACGTATTTGAAGTTGACAGTATGATAACTTTAGACGATGCTATACATTTGTTAATCTTTTATGATTTTAATCTCAACACAATATTAAATATAGAGGTGGTATATTCATCAAGGAACCAATGGCATCGATAATAAACAGTTAACATACTGCCTTTATTTTCATTGGCTGTATTCAACTACAACAGTTAATAACCAAGACATGTTACGATATTTTAGTTTGACTTTGTGGTTATTCCGATTATATTTAAAAGTGAAAACACAACACTAACTTAAATTAAAGCAAGAGTACATATTTGAAATACGCTTCAAGATAATATTGATATTTTTTAAACAAAATTAGAATGAATAAAATAACCAGACAAACATAAAAAGAATACAAAAAAATGAATGTTATAAAATGAAAATTTAACAATCATGAAAAACAAATCTGCTTGAAAAACCTATTTCGTAAAATAACATAATATTTCGATCAGTTTTATTGATTTCATTATTCTACATTGGCTAGAGGAATAGAAGGAGGGTAAAGATCTCACAAAATATTTTTAACCCCACCACATTTGTGCGTCTTAATTAAGCAATCATTGTTCAGTTTAATATGATTATCACTGTAATTACAGGATAGCAAGACATACACGAATTGTTACGGTTTATAAAAAGTATAAGCCACTTTGTAAAAAATTTATCAACAACTTAGTTTATGAAAAGGGGATGATATGTATTCTATTTGTTTATGTTTTTGTGACATTTTCATCGCAGAAAAGCACTTTGGATCGGTAATACATTTGTTTAAACATGTACATATATCACGAAAAATAGATAGTCATAGGTCAATGTATGATTTAAAAACATTGTTAAGAGTTTTGTATTTTCAAATTTATCTCAAATATTGTCCCATAATTGTAGCAATACATTTTTTTTTACATTATTTGTTTCTAAAGTTGAAATGTGCGTTTACGACTATTTTTTCGTGATTAAATCTAAAAAAAAAAAGATGACAAGATTGTGTATTCCCCATCCACAGCAGCGCATGATAACTATCAAACGAATTACATGTTTTAGGTAAATAAGAGTAGCATATAATTTTACAGTCAGGTCATTATTGTATGCCTTGAATCAAATTTAATTGAAACTTGGTGTCGTCCGGGTTAATTCGTCAAAAGAGGGACTGAAAGGAAAATAACTTCACATAGGTACTAGTATATATTAGTTACCTATACCTGTTGCAAACTGCAGTGTGATCTATAGGAAAAATTATTATCAAAATATTAAAGCTAAACTCTACCATTAGATAAATCTTATTTTTCCTCGTTCATCACAGAAGCCAAAATATACTAGTCAACAAAAGAAACGATACAGGACTTTAGAATAAAATTTATCAAAAAGTATTAAAACTAAAACAAAATGAGATACACTATTTTCAAAAGCTTACATTTGCAATGTATGCACATACGATAATGAAAATCAAAACCTTTCGGAAAGAAACTAAATTCCGTGTAAACGATCATAGGGTGCAATTTTTTTTTGCGGAAAGTTGAACACAAAATCGACACACAATTTCCTAAGTACCAAAATGATTTTCAAATTTGTTTAAAAATATTGAATATGCTAATAAAGTTATGTTCATGTTGTAAATAATGGGTTGAATTTTTTTTTTTTTTTTAAATTTTGGGTGAAAAAAGTGTTTTTTGAAATCTCAAAAAATGCAAAAAAAAAGGAAATTTGTTTTGTCTCAAATCAATGTTTTTGATATGAAAACCGCACACTGTAAATTAGGAACCTTTCGGATTAGTTTTAAGATTGTTAACGTTTTTTTTTATTTCACTTATCACATACTGTCAACGGTAAATCAATTGATAGTGTTTACATTTTAACGATTTCTTATGGGGCCGAACTTTGCTATACAAAAAAAAACAAAGAAATTGTACGATTTTTGAAAAAGAATTCATGGCAAACATTGTCTTTATCTTTAAATGAGAGGTTGACATCATTAGTTGGAACTTCTGTTTTTAAAATTGTCGTTTTATGTAAATTTTGTCAAAAAACTTGAATTTCGCCAAATGACGTCATGAAAGAAAAAAAAAATCTTTTTTTTAAACAGATTTATATTTCCATGGTCATTAAATATCGGTACCTTCAATATTATTCCTATAAACGGAAAACTTCATCTTTAATTTGAAAAAAAGTCTTGTATCGTTTCCTTTGTTGACTAGTATATCTTTCCTTATAAAATATAATTGTAAAATAGAAGAAAAAAACACCGTTTAAGACGAATTTGTTTAGAATAAAAAAAAAAATATAATAATTATGAATTAACAAACCTGAATTGAAATGGTCGTCGTGTATCTACCTCTTCTGTCTTGATATAATGATATGAACAGCCAGTTATTTATACATCTATACATCTACATAGTGCGTGGTATGTTGTTAAAGCTGTTACATCTTGTTTTGAACATAAAATTTGTCAGCACGTCGATAACAATTTACCAATTGACATTGGTTCAGGAAACTAAACTAAATAAATCTTTGAGGTAATACTTATGTCATTTAATGAAGCAGCAATACAAAAAGGAACAATTCACCAGTCAAAGGAAAACAAACAGCCCAATACCAATACACAAAAAGAAAAAGACAAGGTTTAAACAACTTTCCGCATTAAATCAGCAGACAAAAATAGCATGAACTAAAAGAAACCAAACATATACCAGGGATAAACTCTGGTACTCCGAAAGGGTAGGGTGTTCTTTTTTCACTGGTTGTATCCAACATGCCATTTTAGATTAAAATGAGGCCGCATACGGTGATATCATCAACAAAGAAACAAGAAAGATATTATGGCATCGGGAATTGTAATATTGTGTTTGCCTAATATTCCATATTTTTCAACAGACAGAAAGACATGAAACTAATCTACATAACATTATGTTATTCAAAACTATCATTTGAAAGAATGAAAATATTGATAAAGTCTAATATGGATTCAAATAAATCTATCTATTCTTCACAAATATCATACACTATGTGGATTTCAGTAATATTGTTAAGGATAGTGAGAAGTGCCACGTGTCGAGCAAACCTTTTTGAAGAAGACGTTCCTGTTCAAGAGATATAAGTTCAATCTAATATTAATTAACATATACGTAAATCAAAACGAAATAATTAACATTAAAAATAACTATTGGTCCAAAAATGCATCGGGACAAGAAATCTGAAAAATATATCGTGAGAGAGACAAATGAACTTACTGTATATAACAGGTACCATTTCGTATTTATATATAAACGTTAGGGTATGCAGGTATTATTTCAACTTTTAATGAATAGCTAAAGTACAGAATAAGAACATTTGAATTTCCTTTCATGGCAACAGTTCATTCCTAGTTTTTGGTGGGGTTCGTGTTGTTTATTCTTTAGTTTTCTATGTTGTGTCATGTGTACTATTGTTTTTCTGTTTGTCTTTTTCATTTTTAGCCATGGCGTTGTCAGTTTGTTTTAGATTTATGAGTTTGACTGTCCCTTTGGTATCTTTCGTTCCTCCTTTGGCTAACTGGGCTGGTGATAACCTTTTCGACAAATACTGGAATCGAACCAAAGGTTGTAAAAACTACGTAAAAATACCACATATATTTCATTATAAAATAAAGTTGTGCATCCATATAATATTGCAGTCTCGGCGCAAACTATTTCTCCAAAGTAACTTTATCAAGACTATGAATATACTTACCTTTCAAAACGCATTACCGCTTTTCCATTTACCATTTATATCTTAGACCTACGCAGAGTTTGAATGTAATTAATAAGGAAAGCTTCTGATCAAAATATCTCCTTATCATTATGTCTGTCATATGGCAGTCTCTTTTCTAAGCACTTTTCGATTTACATTTATTCAGTGACATTGGATAGACACTATTCCAATGTTGAAGGGACATTATTGTTAGGTTGCAGACTCATTGACGAATACTCATATAAATATAGGCTGATATTAAGGGTTGAAAGTTTCATCAAATTGAAACTTGTAATGACTGGCTTAGCATCCCACTTTTTAGCAGTTGTTTATAATTCTGCTTTGTTGAAAACATAAGATCAGCAGCAAAAACTAATAAGATTGTATAATGTGACATTTACTAAGTTCCATCAGCAAAAAAATGTTAAATATATGGTTATCATATGACAGTCTGTGGTCAGGCACTTTACAACTGGAATAATACGCTATGTCACCATTCATATGTCTCAGCCATGCTTAACATCTATTCAATATGATATTTTTAGTAACGATTTATCGTCACATGGTAAACTGCTATTCAATAGGTACATACATGTACAGTTACAGATGACTATGAATCCATTAACAGATCATTTATGAACTAACAATTTAAAATCAAGGATGTATTATTTCTAAAGGCTCACCTTACTTCAAAACAGATTGTATGTCGAAATATCAAGATCAGTGTAATTGAATTAATTTGATGATGAAAAAGTCATTTCTGCAAAAATTATCTAAAATAGCAGACATATTTCTACAGCAAAATTAACATGATTAATGTAAGAATTAAAACCAAACAGTTTTTTAATATCTATATGATATGTGTATCTAGGTTATTTCCTTTGAGAAATCTTATGGAGTATTTTGGTCTTATTCTGTGCAAATATTTTTTTTTTAGATAAGTCTAGTATGAAATTAAATAAAGAGGAAAACTCCATTGGAAACTTAAATCAATAATGCATGTATGGTAGAAGGGACGTTTTCACTTAGTCTTTAAAAAAATATATAACATGACAGCCAGAAAAAAAGCCTTCATCACGGAGTCTTGATTTGATCTGGTCCTTAGTGAATCTCCACTTGAAGCTTTGAATACGTTTTCTAAAATGTATTATTTTTATTATGTTGTATTTTTAACCGCACTTATATTTTAATCGTCGTTATTTTAAATTAGCCAAGACTAGATATATTGTCTATTTTTTCAATATTGTGGCATTAAAAATGTTCGGTTGCTTAGTCGATTAGTGTAAATAACAAATTGAAAACAACACATTTAATAATTTCTTGCGTCCGAAGCGCTTTTATGGATTTACCTTCATTAGGAACGCTCAAAGCCAAAAACATTTGAAATTCCGAAGATGGATAAAGCATCGAAAATCATTGAAGAGCTATTAGTCAAAAATACCTAAAATAAATAGCCAAATTCATCTAAAGCCAACTTTGCTTGAGGGAGTTGAAACCTTAGTTTCATAATAATGTCAAGATTTATAAACGGACAATTTTAGTAAAGTTTGTTTAATCATGTCAGTACCGTAGCGCTGACTACTGAGCTGACGATACCTTCGGGGACTGATAGTCCACCAGCAGAGGTATCGACCCAGTTAAAAATTGAAAACAACACGTTTAATAATTTCTAGCATCAAATGTAGTAGTTTGTTTTTTTATAACAAATATGATGACGATGATGATGATGTATTCTCTGCTTGACAAATCACGTTTGCAATAACATGTATATTAACACATTTTTTTCAGAATTTGTAAAAGTTTATTTTTTAAATATTTGTATATGTAATATAATATTATGCGACATCTTGCATGTCAAGAAAACATAATATGTAAGCATTGTCGCATTTAATTACATATTTTCATAATGATACATAAATTAACTTATGAATGTAAAATGATGTAATCTCATTCTTGAAAGTACAACATCTTTAAGTTAAAATGTTTAAAATGTATGAGAGATGCTGATATATCAATATAGTTTTAGCTTTCACAACTTCCGTTTCTATATTTGTTGGCGTTTGCTTTTGTTGCAGTTCAGTGCAAAAAAAAATAGAAATACTTAAAATGACGGGAATACATATAGTGATGCATTTGTCAAGACCGGTAACGATTTCAAATTTCGTAACCTCCAGTTTTACAAAGTTAATCACCAAAGCCTTATCAACACACACGTGATCTTGTAAACAACACTATTGAAATACTATACTGAAGACACATGTGGTGTTCATTTGCAGACTATTTGGTGAATATTATATAGATGAAAGGAACACTCAGAGGGCTAACGTTTTATCAAAGTAATATGCATGATGGTCATATTCCAGTTTCTCTTCAAGCGATTTGCGATTGACATAAGCGACATGTTAAAAGACATCTTCTGCTTTACTTGCCGCTTCTTTTTCGTATATTGATCTATATATAAGCAACACTTAAGGGTCAAATTCTCTTTAAACTGATATGTTATTTTTACAATCCAGTCTCTATATCTGTTTATACACTTTACACAAAAACGATAGTATATAGCAACATACACCTAATCGCTATTACCGGCTGACCCGATAATCTGTCCTGCTTGAACTATTGGTGTTATACAACAATCACGTTTTCTTTTTGGCATCAGATATTTTGTATAATGATGTCAAATTTTCACGGGAACCTGTATGATGTTTAGTAATGGCGAAAAAATAACGATAAGGTGTATGTATAAGCGAAGCCAAATATTTATACAATATGACTTTCACTTAATTTAAGTGATGACTGTTTTTCAAATCGTTGACAATAGGCACATACAATAAGAAGCTCTGTTCAAATACGTCAACATAGCATTTATAAATTGTTTATCTTAAAAACCGTTGATATTGCATGTTCAATTGCCCACCTTATTGTATATAACATTGTTAAGATCAGTTTAAAAACGAAGTTAGATGGTACTGAAAATGTGAATAATGTAAAAAAAAAAGTTGAAAAATAGTAATATAAATGACAGGGTTGGAAACTTTTATTTACGTAGTACAAATCACAAATCTCAAAAAAATATTTTAATGAGGAAACTCCTTTTCGGGGATACTTGTTGTATATTACCAAAAATTACAAATTTTGTTTTTTGAACATTTATCTTACAAAACTGCATGTACTGTTAAAATTTTCTGCCATTTTAGCAAATATTCGTCATTGTTCACGTACGTTTGTCATACACTTATCCAGGAATTACCCTTAACCCGGAAATTAAGTATTTCTTTTTAATTAGATTTACAATTTATTAATAAGTATTTATTGGTATAGAGTATTTCGATTATTTTGAATAATGCACTAATATTTAAGTAATTGTTCTTTGCAAAGGGAGAATATATTAAAAATTTAATTTCATGGAATGGGAGACAACTGCAACTTATTACTCTTAAACGGAAACGCGTTTACTCTTATCCAGAAAATGTAATGTTATATTATTGACTTATTGTTAACACAGGAGAGCATTTCCAATATTTAATCAACTAAAAATAAATAGATGTAAATGAACAGTCAGAAGTAATTTTATTTTCTCAATAAACTTGTAGCTTTAAAGTCGACGGTAATTATTTTTGTCATTTTCATCTATAATGAGACAATCATTTGATTTCTTTTTTTTTGGAGAAGGGGGGGGGGGTGCAAAAAAATTTAGAAAAATATACCCTTGCCTGGCCAAAACAAACATAGTGCAGGAAACAGTTGTGGTCAAAAGTGGAAATATTGTTTCGGCCAACAAATGTAAGCGTGCATAACTTTATGATAGATTACAATGAATAGACAATCTGCAAATACGACCACTTATAGTACGGTGACCAGACCCAATATTTTTAAAATTTAATCGTCAAACATACTATATGGCTATATCATATATCATTGGATTCAGAAAAATTAGTACTTTTGGAATATCGATGTCGTCAAAAAGAAATGTGGTAACAGTTTTGCATAAATTAAAGTCAAAGATCAACATACTGTTTTTTTTTCTTTTTGTATCTTAACAATTGAAAGATATCAGCAGCATTTTGTGTTAAATTTCAAATCAATTGAAAATGAATTATCTCGAAAATGTAAAAAAAAGAGGAAAATATTACTTAGTAATCGGTTAATTCTGAAAATTGGCGTTTTTCAACACTTGTTCTATTATACAAGATCAATACAAATTCCGTTAAAGTTACAGTAGTTACCTAGCCGGGTGACATTCATCCTCAGCAATAAAAGATAAATATTGTTTTCAAGTAAAGCCTTCTACTTTAAATGTTTATTTTGAAAAAGCTCATGCATGTAATTCATTGCAACCAAAAACCACTAATTAGCTCGACGAACATTAAAAAATCCAATCAAAATTATCAGAAAACAGATTTCATCCAGGAGTATCTTCTGATTCATCTGTCAAGGAATTTCTATGCCCTTTAAAATAAACGGGGTGTAATAAAATAATTAATTTTCGCCAACCGTATTCTAAAGGTGACGAAACAGGGGGTTTAGCAATGTTTTATGCGGTCAAAATTTACGCTTCACAGAGAGGTAACCTGACTAAACATACTTTTTTACTGGTGGCAAGCTTGACGCGAATTTTATTAATATCGTGATGGAATGATTTAAAGAGATCATTCCTCAGATCATACATCTTCGAAACTAAATTCTTACACAAACAAGGGCTTCATCTTCGTCAGTACTCCCAAAACTCTGTAACTACAATAGTCGTGTGTGTCCTTTCAAGTCTTTTGTAAAAACAACTCAAACGAGAAAACTAACGGCCTCATTTATATAAAAAAAATGAACGAAAAACAAATATGTAACACATAAACAAACGACAACCATTGAATTACAGGCGCCTGACTTGGGGCAGGAACATACATAAATAATGTGGCGGGGTTAAACATATTAGCGGGATCCCAACCCTTCCCCCTAACCTGGGACAGTGGTATAACAGGACAATATAAGAACGAACTATAAAAATCAGTTGGAAAAGGCTTAACTCATCAGATGGACAAAAATACAATTGGACGTAGCCGGTTACTTGTACATCCAAGCAACAAAAAGACACTAGGAACAGATCTGAGAGTACTCGCAGTTATCTGACAACTAGTTCAAAGCCACCAACAACTAATAAATCATTCATGTAAGACTAAACTAGCAATCCGTACACATCCAACTGCGCATACAACTCGCATGCATGTGTCATTTGTTTGCAGTAGTGAACACACAGAACAATCAAACCCGTATCAGAGGTCCTTAGGATTATTCTGTCGCTCTTTCCCTTTTCTGTTAACTTCATGTCAAAGTATAAGGCACTAATTATCATGCGAGTATTGGCCCTTGGTGAGTGCTAAGCAAGTTACAACAGTCATTAATATTATTGTCTGAAATAACTTCGACAATTTCGGATTTACAAACGTACCAGCTGAGTAAAGCTCACTATAAGGTGGAATCATGGGAGATTTGTCATAGTTTTAAAAAAGAAAAACTACCAAAGAAATTAGGGAGAGCCTGTTGGTTTTCTTTAACAGAAAGAAAATTCTTCCAGTCAGTATCCTTCTCCCTTCAATAATCTGATTCACTTTGGTTACAGGTGTACTCTTTGTGATGCTAAATCCTTTTCAACAGACAACTTTATTGAGCTTTTCATATCGTAGCGGTAAAACTATGTCTGCTACAGTGTGCGATAGCGAAAAGCATTGGGTCATATTTTTATAATAGTCGCCTGCAAGGTCACTATTTCTTTTGCTTTTTTGTTATCATCAATACATTTAAGCAATGCCATACCACCTCTCAGACTGGTGTAAGTTGTGAGTGATGGGCCAAAGGAAGGTAGGGAAAGTGCACACGAGGCATCATAATTGAATTGGTTCACCAAATCAGGTTCAACAAAAGACCAATACTCTACAACACATTGCTGGCAGATTCCATCTTTTAGTCTTTCAACAGAACTTAAGAAGTAACGTTTACTCTTTACAGTAAAGGAGGTGACTGATTCAGTACTTATTCTCTGTCATACGATACAGTTTTCAAAATTAAAAGCCATGTGTTGCCTTTTTTTTAACTACTAGAACCTAATCGTAAAGGACTTCCTAGTTCAAACATTTTCCAGATAATTATATGTCCAAATTCAGACTTGGTTCTTAATTTTTGAAATGTATAAAAAGAAAAAAAAACCATATCAAATAAACATACGAAAATATGAAATCTTTTAAAAAGACATAAAAAAAACACGATAACCAACACGAAATGGGACCATAAACGATCCAAAAAAAATCGAAATGAACAAATGTTAGCAATGAAAAATCGTTGTGATTCAAAATATAATTTATAGATTAAAATAATAGTATCGGTCCGGTTCAATTTTTTTTACAAGTCGAATTTCAAGTGGAAAACCTGTATCTTCAATTTGTAGTGTATATTTTGTTTCAATGCACAAGTTGAAATAATGCTTCTGAGATAAATGATTTTGAAAGTGTTGTTTAATAAAGGTTTGAAATATCATATAAATGTTGTTTATTTTACATTTTGGGTAAAAATAAATGATGAAAATGAATTGAAACGTACTCTATTAAATGCAAAATATTCGTAGTATTCAATTTTTACAAAAACTCCTCAATAACGGATTAATTTTGCTAAACTTTGTTTGAAATCGTTAAAATAATGTGTTACAACAATGTATATAACAACAAAAAGTATATCCCGAATGTTCTTTTAGAATGTAGGCCAAAAATCTTTTGAAAGTATTTTTTTCTTTAAAGTAAGGGAACGAACTTCAAAGCCCATTTTACAAAAATTGCACCGTACGATTTTTTGACGACAAGTCAAAATGTAAAGTGTAACCTTTGAACTACCAATACTGTGATTTACAGCCGTATAGTCCGAATGACGATTAAACTCCTTAAATAAGCGACTTTTCCTTACTTGGTCACCGTACTATTAATTTGATCTTTAGAAGATGGCTGTCTCAATTGGCATTCATACCAATGCTCAGAATAACAATTTCGACTTATTTACCCTTTACACCTAATAATCAGATGGCTCTTTGAATGACTCCTTTCAAGATTGTCCCCCTAAAATGATGATTTTTGACTTGTTCGCGAAGTGTGCCTTTTATTTAGAAAATTATGATTGGTTGGAACTATAAACAATCAACAATAAATCAAGGCTAGTAATATAAATAAAACAAAATAAAACCTGTTAACACTCCTCATAAATTATTTTACGTATTCAAGTCGCAATTATATGGAAAATATACAATCTGTTGATCCTATAAGCTCCGTTTAAAAATACGCGTTCGAAATAGGAAACAATTTGATGCATATATACATTTACAAGACTACCTTATTAATATTTAGAATATACTTTCAATTGAATTAGTCTGGCTTAAGTGTACAATGTTTTTTATTTTGAATGTCAGTACTCTTAGCCCGTCAATATTTTTTTTTTAAAGAAAAGTACATGTATGATTAAGTAAGAGTTGATAGTTTCTTTGCTGCTGTTGTTTTTCTCTCCTTTCTTTCTGAATGAATCAAAGTCCCTGGTATACTTATGAAACTGCTAGCATCTTATAAATAAAGTAAATGCGCCTTGAACTGCACATTAACACTGCTAATTGGTTTTTTTACTTATCAGTCTAAAAAATCATATTTCGGTACTCTTATCCCGGATATGTTATGAATGGAGAACTTGTGATGCAGCGACAAGCGTGCTGTAACTGCAATGCTGTGAAGTTACGCACGGTATTCGGTCTATGTTTCATTTGACCATTTCTTGATGCATTAGTAGGACAGAAACAAATCAATTATGCGTATTATCAAATAATTACTTGTCTTGGTTCATCAGTTTAATCGATATTAAATAAACTCCCTAATTTTAAAATATTTAATTTTATGTTTTATTACATAATTAAGCAATAAGTCCCGTGTTCATAATGCCATTTTTGCCGTGTAAGACGTAACTACAATAACTTACCATACAAATATAAACGAAAAAAAAAAATCAAAAACTACTGAATGGATTACGATGAAATTCAAACAGGTGGGATATAATATGATCATATGCATGGTGTGAAACGTTTACGATAAATATCATGTCAGTTCGCATTCTAGTGGCCATTTTCGAAATTCCATACAGCTGTGAGATTTGAAATTTCGAGTATACAAAAACGAAAGCAAGCACTTCGATATTACAATATTTTCACATAAGTCATAGAAAAGGTTCGCCACCTCTACATGCAAATGTAATTTTATTGAATTTTACGAACACATATTTATTTCTAACATAGCTTCTCTCATTTTATTTTTTTTCAGGTTTTTCCGTGTCTCCCTCAAATGTTACCATAGAGCCATTGTTTAAGATTTTTCAGTACTATGCTAATTTAGGGTATTTTGAATTTGTGACAGACAAGTGAACTGTGAAAACAAATGTTACTACTGAAATGTAATTTTTTTAAAGATTTGTTTAAGCCTTCAATGGTAAGGAAACACTAAATTTTTCATCAATTTCCATCAAGTTGTCCATGTCTCCCCAAAATGTTACCACGTCCAAATTGAACGTTTTTTGCAAGGAACGTCAATGTAACGTATATATATTTAATTTTCCATAGACTAAAAATTAAAGCATTTTTGAGTCTTAAGCATTTGATACGTTCTGTTGAATGATATATTTTTTGGAGAGAGTTTTCAAATATTTATTCTAAAATGTAATAAATCAACAAGAAATTTGACTTCCATCAGAGTTTTGTAAACCATGTGCTGATCTTAAAGGCGTCGAAGTTCTTGATAAATGATAAGTTTTCTATAATACCGAACCTTTCGACTTTGGGACCTTTAGTAAAAGATATGTTTCTGCTAGTACGAATGTTTGTTGCATACACTAACAGTTATTTCCACGCATCCGACAAACTGACGCATGTGAAAAAATACTATTCCTAATGCAAGGACTGAAGATCACTTTTTGAAATGAGCAATTTCAAACTGCCGTTTTCTTTCCAAAAGCTGAGAATGAAATTGAAATTATAGATCAAGCAAACAGAGTATACATATAGTAGCTGTTGCTGCCATTGACCCGAACGAAAATTATTTTTCAATTTAATCTTCTCGAAAGACTCATATTTGAAATGTAACTGTTGATAGTACGGATAGAAAGACCCTAAAATTATTTCAATAAGTTAAGATTATGAGGAAATAAATAAATGAGAATGGAAAGATTATTCATCAAAAATGTATTATCAGTCATGTTCACAGTCTTTAATTTTTTTAAATAAGGCAACCATCAAAAAGCCATATGTATTAAAAATAGTGCAAAGCTTGAACGTTTTGTACAAAAGTCGGTTGAAATAAATGAAAATTACGTCGACTAACGTTACCATTACTAAACCGAACACTGTGCGTAACGTCTTTCGGATGTCATCACCTCTCTTTAAAATAAAATGCTTGTATGTATATATTCATATAGTTGTACTTTAATAGATATTTATCTGAAAACTTTCGATTACAATTTCATTTAATATGTCGGTACCCTTATCCCGGAAATGTGTAAAAAGATAAAATATGCATATGCTCCCTTTTTTTAAGTATTTTACTCTGTGTTCAAGGCCTCACTGTGACTTTGAGATGATGCAATATAAAATCTTACTCCTTTGCATTTTTGTTTTGGCTTTGCACATGCTTTTTTGTGTCTTTGAAAGATATCCCACATCCTATACTTTCTATCAGGGTAGTATCTCCGATGTCTAAGTTGTTTTCTAATAATCATATTCTATTCCAGGTGCCCACATCATACATTTTTGAACATTTGTACGTTCTAAACGGACATTCGAGCAAACATAATATATTATCATTAACCTCAAACTGTGTTTGCAATACACAATTAAACGAAATAGCGACTCAACAGTGCTATTCTTTTTTTAATTTCACCATTTTCCATATCAGTCTGTAATTGTATATCATATGTTGGTACTCTTATCCCGGAATTATGAACATGAAGGGAAAATATGAAATGCAGGGAAAAGTGGCTAGTAACAGCAATGCTTTAATGTTATTGTAACATGTTTCCGGGATAAGAGTACCGACATAAAATATAAAATTACGGGCGTAATTTCGCGGACAGTATCATTTCAATATAAAAATCATTTCACTTTCAATTCATATACATAAAGCGACGATGTGTATACTTATATCTAAATAAAAATCATACAATTCTATATTTTTTTTAAAAAGATTAAATTTATTTAGAAATGCAAACATTTTGAATTATGTGTCGATACCCTTATCCCGGAAACATGTTAAAAAGATAAAATATGTATTAATATGCTGCTATTTTATTTTTTTTTATTATGCCAGTCCAAATTCAAAACCATTCCTTCCAGTCGACATGCCGTGCATAAGCCTACTCTGTATTGTTTATAGTTTCTCTCCTGAATATTTATCATAGATTGCAATTGGAATTCGGTGTGAGTCAATGCTCCGTGTTGAAGGCCGAACTTTTACCTATAATTGTTCACTTTAAACACATTGTGACTTGGATGGCAATTTGTCTCATTCGCACTTCGTGCCACATCTTCTTTTTTTTTTGTTATTTAAGCAAACAACAACCAATTGGTCATCGAATTAGATTTTTTTTTTTTTTATTGATCTTTTTGGTGTTCAAACTACAGTGCATACATACATTTATAAAATACATAAGTGAATAACATAATATTTTTATGGCATTGTTATACTATTGATATTTTACGAATAAGACATAGTAAAAATGATGTGAATACTCAGTATATGATACCTCTTAAGGATACTTTGGAATACATTAAATATATATGATCATATCAAAAATAAATTTAATTAAATAACCTCCATAAATCCTCCCCATCTGTCGACAAATGACTCGTATTTGTCTTTAGAAAGATATAAATATTCTAATATCTCCAGCCTTCTTTTCAAAAATTTAAGAAACGCTTGCACAGGTATTAACAGTCTGTCTAATTAAGTGTTCTTAGCACAGTTGATGTAATAGTTTGCCTGTAGAATACAATAGTTTAAAACTATGTTATCAGAATTTAATACACCGAAAATTACACTGTCTTTATTTAAAAATATTTTTACTCCAAATACTAAATACCACCAATTAGAAAATTCTCTCCAAAATCGTTTTATTTCTGTACATTCAAAAAATTTATGCTCTATAGTTTCTATTTCTTTACAACTGGCACATTCATTGGTTAATGAAAGTTTATATTTTTCAAGAAGATAATTATGTGAGACTATTCTGTGTAACAATTTATATTGGAAAGCTTGTAGTTTGCTTTCTATAGTACATTTAAAAGCTAGTGAATAAATATTTTTCCACTTTTCGTCACTAATTTCTATATTAAAACTTTCTTCCCACCTTTGTTGTGAAATAGGAAAAACACTTCCCCGATCGATAAAAAGTGAATATACATTTTTAGCGAATAATTTACTGATAGGCATTTTTTTATTCTCATGCTCAAAAACGAAACCAAATGAGTTGCTGTTAGGCGACATGTGTTGTTGTAATAACAAATCTTTCCAGTCACGTGGTATAGCAAGTTTAATAGATAGAATGTCTACAAAAGTAACATTCAGGTTTATTTTTTATTAATAGCATCATGAGACAAAAATTCGCCTTTATCATCTACAATATCATTGATGAACCGTATGCCTTTCATGTACCAAGATCTGTAAAAAAATACTCGTTCTGTCAACTTTGATAAACGGATAGAACCAAATAAATTCTTTTCTAACATGAAATGTATTTAACGGGATGAATATACCCTTGAAACGTTTCCAGGCAGATAACACTTCTATATAAAAAAGAGGTGCTTTTAAATTTAAAAACTCAAATTCACATCTGCTCATAAATAAATCCTCTAAATCAAAAAGGGAGAAAATGCTTTGGAAACATGTTTCCATTTGGAGTCATGTTCTGACAAAAATCTGTTTACCCACATAATACGAAATGATAACAGTTGTACTTCAAAATTTGGGGCTTTCAGTCCCCCTCGCTAGGAGACTTTTGAATGACTTCCGATTTAACTTTCGGAGTACCACCATTCCATAAAAAACTATTAATGTCACGTTGTATTTTAATTACATAAGCTCTTGGTACATACATATGTAGATGAAATGACATAAATAAGCTTCGATATTGCAAGTGATTTAAGTATTATTATTTTACCGATCAAGGAAAGGTTTCTGATCCTCCACATTTTAATTATTAATTCCATTTTGTCTATGCATGTATCTAAATTAGAACAAACCATTTCTTCAAAAGCGTTAAATTTTAAACCTTAAGTTTTAAAACCATCTGTCCATTTAATAGGAAGGGAACCTTCTTTGTTAAATTTATATCTTCCAATCCATGTTGCTTCGGTTTTAGAAAAATTGACTTTTAACCCTGAACACTTCTCAAAATCATTAAACGAATCTAATAAAATTTGCGCAGAAAATACATCTTTCAAAAAACAAGTGGTATCATCAGCCAACTGTGAAATTTTTATTTCAGTATCCCCAATTTTAATACCAGATATCTGATTGTTTTTACGAATACTTATTGCCAGCAGTTCAACGGCCAAAATAAATAAAAAAAGGAGACAAAGGACACCCTTGTCGAACACCTCTCTCAATTTTGAATGGACTAGAACTAAATCCATTATTTACGACAAGACTAGATATATTTGAGTATAAAGTTGAGACCCATTTCCGGAACTTGCTACCAAAATTAAAACAAACCAATGCTTTTTTAATAAATAAATTTCCATTCTAGTGTATCAAACGCCTTTTCGAAATCGACTAGTAATATAAGCCCTGGATAATTTTTTAAAGCAGTAAACAATATAATATCAGCAATGAGTCGTAGATTTTCACCAATGTATCTACCAGCCACATATCCCGTCTGGTCCGGATCTATAAGTTTCGGAAGAAATAATTTCATTCTTTCCGCAATAACTTTGGCTAATAATTTGTAATCAAAATTCAAGAGAGAAAGAGGACGCCAGTTCGACAAGAGTGTTGTATCTTTATCTTTCTTTGGAATAAGAGTCAGTATACCCCGTCTTTGGTCTATTGAGAGGGTTCCGGTCTCGAAGGAATATTCATAGCTTTCTAAAACATATTTTTTTTATATCAATCCAGAAAAATTTGTAAAACTCAGCAGTAAGCCCGTCTGTACCAGGGCTTTTATTATTTTTAAATGTTTTTAAAACTTTAACGCACTCAGATTCTGAAATATCTGCATCGCATATATCCTTTTCCAGATCTGTAAGCTTAGGAATAAAATCTAAATCGAAAAAGTTAGAATCACCTGAATATTTATCAGGGTCTTCTTTTGATGAGTACAGCTTTTCGTAGAAATTTCTCTCTTCGTATAGAAGTTTTTCTTGTGACAAAATTTCAATGTCGTTTACAACTAATTTGTTAATACATTTATTTTTATAATTGCGTTTTTCTAATGATAAGAAATATTTTGAATTTCTTCCATTGCCTTCGCAGTGCTCGGCGTTTGATCGTATAATAGCCCCCCTTGTTTGATTGTTTACTATTTGCTCTAAATCGTCTTTAACAATATCTAATTCAATCAAAAGTGTATTTATATCTTTATCTAAATATGTACGAGAGAGATTTTTATGAATTTCGTCTTGTCGTTTTTTTTAAATTGGACTCTCTTTCCCGCAATTTCATGTTTTTATATTTGGAATATTTGACGGTTACGCCTCTTATTTCACTTTTCATGGTATCCCATTTCAAATTTTTATTTTCTAAGTTGTGATATTTTTTTATCACAATCTGATAAAGTATTTTTGACTATATCTACATAATCCTTGTCTGTCAATAAACCCGAGTTGAATTTCCAGAAACCGGGACCTCTCTCACTAAAGTTTTCGCCTGACAGTGTCAATTTGATAAGACTATGATCAGATTTTATAGACGGGACAATGGATGTTTTGGTAACACTGCTTGACAAAAAATTCGATATCAACCAAAAATCTAAGCGACATTGTATAAGCGGGGTTCTTTGACGCCAAGTATATAATCTAGAATCAACATCTCCAAATATCACATAACTCAAATTCTTCTATAAACTCTTCTAATTTACTCGTATATTTGACAGGTGTGTTATATTTTGAACCACCCATTTTGTCTAAAGATGAATTCAGTATCGTATTAAAATCTCCACCCAAAATAAGATTTTGATCTAACTTTTCATTTAATAAAATCTTTAATTTTCCAATATATTCAATTTGATCATTTTCAAAATTTTTGGTCGGCGCATAATAATTTACAAAAACAAAATCTGTGTTGTCAATTTCAACAGTTAGAATCAGATACCTTCCGTTTTCATCTGCAATTTTTTCCTTTAATATATAATCTTAATTTTTTCAACCAAAGAAACATGGATTTGCGTTTAAAATCGTTTCCAAAGCCATTTAAATTAAGAGAAGTTAAATTGATACAATAATTAGCCATTATCTAGTTTTGGCTTTACAGTCTTATTAATTTCATATGTGATACACTTAACGTAGTTGAACATTATATAACTAAGTAGAAAAAAAATCCAGAAAAACGTATCAAATATACAATACAATACAAAAAGAGAGAATTCTCTCTGTTCGGTCTGCCTGACCTAAACCATATGATTAATGTTAATTGTTTGTAATATTCATTGTTCATTCTCAATAAAACACATGTAACTTTCATTCATTAATAACAACAATACACTATAGGTATACAGTTACGGTTTAAAGTACATGTAACTTTCATTCATACACAACAACATTACAATTTACAAATTTTACTATAAATGACCCAATTACGGATTAAAGTACACGTGCACAGGTACACAGACATTCTTGTCGTAAATTTTGTTTACCTTTTCTTGCCGACGTACGAATAAAGGACACAGTTATGTAATGGCAAATCTGTATTTTTGATAGAACTGTGGATTGCATTTCATATCACTGGATTCATGTTTTTTGCATATATATATCGGATGGAGTTTTAAGATTTGCATTGGGTGCAAAACGTATAAAATTGCACTTATATATTAATTTATGTTTAAAGAATGGATATATACATTGTTGATCACCAAAATTGCTGCGGAAAGGATATTCGCACTTTACAAAAAAGGAAATGAGGATTCATTGTATAGAATACCAGTTTAATATGATTATTCTAATGTGTATGTGCAATTTATGTCAATATAGTGTCAACAACAACAAAAAAAAAGTGGGATTTCCCCCCCCCCCCCCCCGGGATTATAGTAATACACAGGGACGATGGTTACTTTCGTGATGTCTGCGTGCCGATACCGTGAGTAAATTATGTTATATAAAATCACAATATACGCTGCATGTATTTTATTGACTTATTTTAATTCATGGTGAAATTATTTCGGATAAAGTTGTATGTAAATTCAAAATTCATAAAATGTAGTTTTATCTACAAATGACCTAAGTATTTCATTTGAAATTTGCTTATTTATAACTCGCTTGTATAATGAATTATATTTAAATAAAATAGAGAATGGAAACTCTTAAGATACTTTGAAAATAGTTAACATATAGGATTTGGAAAGAGAATACATGAAACTAAATATATATTATCTAACTGATTGTAAACATGAAAGAAAAAAAGTGACAAGATGAGTTCAAACAACAGTAAATTGGTTTAAAGTTTTATTTTCTACATTTTGCGGAGAACCGCCTTTACTCCCTCCAAGATAATATTGTTTGTTCTTGAACCTATCTTTGCTGTACCAGATGGAGGTGTACGTGAGGAAATAATAGTAATGGTATGTGCATCTATTTCTTTTAAGTAGTCAAGTATCCTTGATCCAATTCCGTAGTCTCTGTCGTCATCGTACCCGTCGTGTGTATGTCCGTCTTTGTCTGTAAACCTATATACCAACGTGTTGTATGTGCATGCTGATACTGGGCCCTGCATTATTTGTCGGGCAGCTTCACGAACTTCTGCGTATGTTGTGGTGACAGCAGCTGTGACACAATAAGTATGACAATTGTCACTAACTTCATTGGAACTAGTTTGTTCAAATGTACCAAATTTAGATATGTTATTGGCATCAAAAATTGCTAATGCTTTTGGTGTTGACACTTTTTCCACATATTTAGATCCACTTTTAATAAAGAATAAACTGTTTCCTTTAATTTTAGTGTCTACATCTACTTCTTTGTACTCCTTTTGTTTTTGTACCAGTCTTTTTCTGTTTTCACGCATATCGTCTGGAAACTGTGGAGTTATGTACAGATGGGTGCGGTCCTAACCTTGACAAAAGTTAACTTAGAGTTAACTTGTTGACTGCTTTCTAAGTTAACTTGAGAATTTTTAAGCAGTCAAGCAAGTTAACTTCGTCGTTGGTGGACCAGACCTACGGTCTGCTTTTTTAGGACTGCTGCAGACCTATCGACAAGTCTGCTCCAGACCAGACCTGTGGACAAGTCTGCTTTTGACCAGTCCTGAGGACAGGTCTGCCCCAGACCAGACCTGTGGACAAGTCTGCTTTTGACCAGTCCTAAGGACAGGTCTGCCTCAGACCAGACCTGTGGACAGGTCTGCTCCTGACCAGACCTGAGGACAGGTCTGCTTTTGACCAGACCTGTGGACAAGTCTCCTATTGACCAGACCTGAGGACAGGTCTGCTTATGACAGATTATCGTTATAAGAGTTTTCATATCAGACTTGAGCTTTCATTAAAATATGTAAACAACATTCGCATTGTTTTTCCACAGATATCATTTATTATTTACTCGCTAGACTCTACTAGATATTATACAAATGCTCTCTTTTATTTGATATACATGTATTTTTATATAAATAAAAAATGGCTATACGATCACACAGAGTTTTTTTTTATTAGAAGGCGGATAGAAAGGTTATCCAACGCATCGGAACAATATTCTTATATCACGGGATATCGGCAACATTGTCTACGTTACTTCGTTCCCCGTTGTTTACCTGTCCCTTCCTAAATTTTACTTTATGCATAAATTTATACTTGCATGGATATTTCATTGATATTCAACTTGTTTGCATTGGATTTACTATTCTATTTCCCGCAGAATATTCTAACAGAAATTGTACAGTGTCCGTAAGCATACGATGTGGTAAAACTATCAACAATCTCGTCAAATTCGTCAGATTTATCGAGAGATTTGTCATTGCCGATATTTATATGGGACGTCCTAAAATTATACTCAATGCGCACTTTAATGAAATAGTTGCCACTTGACGTTTAACTATAAACAAAATCAATCAACCGACATAATAGATTCCAAGAAGAGAACCTCGTATACTTTTTTTATTAAATCATTGTAAATAGTACAAATGAATTCAGACATGTCAGTGTTGGTACTTTGATGATGTGGCATAATAGTTTTGTTTTACACGTACACCATCATGAACTCCTATATATGATGTGACTGTTATTATAAATAAAGAGATGAAATTCTGACATTCTCAATTTATTCAGAATATTTTTTGCGTTAATGGTTTTCCAATATTATTGATTACGTGTACATTTACGGTCCTACTAAAATGTGAACAGGAGCGCCAGGAGAAGACATTAAGGCGCTCGGTACAATGGTATGCGGGTATATAGATTTGCAAATAAAAGTGCACATATGATCAGTTTTGGTCAAATAGTTTTGTTTTCCAAGTCAGCATGAGGTATTAAAACTACTGAAATTTTGTTACGTATCAATATTTTTAATAAAAGGAGGACACGCTGGTATCCTAAATTTATGCGAACAAAAATTTGTTGTTATTAAATTGCAATATTGCTGTCCATTGTCATGATTATATTATACAATGATTCCTGACATAAAAAATATGGCTGATTAATACTATGCGGGTACGTCATGGTGTATATAGATTTACAAATTAAAGTGCACATATGGTCAGTTTTGGTAATACGGTCAAATAATTTTGTTGTACAAGTCAGCTGGAGGTATCAAAACTACTGAAATTTTGTTACGTATCAATATTTTGAATAAAATGAGGACATGCTGGTATCCTAAATTTATGTGAACAAAAATTTGTTGTTATTATATTGCAATATTGCTGTCCATTGTCATGATTGTATTATACATTGATTCTGGCATAAAAAATATGGCTGATTAACTATGCGGGTATATAGATTTACAAATTAAAGTGCACAAATGGTCAGTTTTGGTGGATGCGGTCAAATAATTTTGTTGTACAAGTCAACTGGAGGTATCAAAACTACTGAAATTTTGTTATGATCAATATTTTGAATAAAATGAGGACATGCTGGTATCCTAAATTTATGCGAACAAAAATTTGTTGTTATTATATTGCAATATTGCTGTCCATTGTCATGATTGTATTATACATTGAATCCTGACATAAAAAATATGGCTGATTTACTATGCGGGTATATAGATTTACAAATTAAAGTGCATATATGGTAAGTTTTGGTGGATGCGGTCTAATAATTTTGTTGTAAAAGTCAACTGGAGGCATTAAAACTACTGAAATTTTGTTACGTATCAGTATTTTAAGTAAAAAGTGGACATGCTGGCACCCTTAATTTAGGTGAACAAAAATTTGTTGTTATTATATTGCATTATTGCTGTCCATTGTCATGATTGTATTATACATTGAATCCTGACATTAAAAATAAGGCTGATTTACTATGCTGGTATATAGATTTACAATTTAAAGTTCACATATGGTCAGTTTTGGTAATGTGGTCAAATAATTTTGTTGTACAAGTCAGCTGGAGGTATCAAAACTACTGAAATTTTGTTACGTATCAATATTTTGAATAAAATGAGGACATGCTGGTATCCTAAATTTATGCGAACCAAAATTTTTTGTTATTATATTGCAATTTTGCTGTCCATTGTCATGATTGTATTATACATTGAATCCTGACATCAAAAATGTGGCTGATTTACTATGCGGGTATATAGATTTACAAATTAAAGTGCACATATGGTCAGTTTTGGTGGATGCGGTCAAATAATTTTGTTGTACAAGTCAACTGGAGGTATCAAAACTACTGAAATTTTGTTACGTATCAGTATTTTAAGTAAAAAGAGGACATGCTGGTACCCTTAATTTAGGCGAACAAAAATTTGTTGTTATTATATTGCAATATTGCTGTCCATTGTCATGATTGTATTATACATTGAATCCTGACATTAAAAATAAGGCTGATTTTCTATGCTGGTATATAGATTTACAATTTAAAGTTCACATATGGTCAGTTTTGGTAATGTGGTCAAATAATTTTGTTGTACAAGTCAGCTGGAGGTATCAAAACTACTGAAATTTTGTTACGTATCAATATTTTGAATAAAATGAGGACATGCTGGTATCCTAAATTTATGCGAACCAAAATTTTTTGTTATTATATTGCAATTTTGCTGTCCATTGTCATGATTGTATTATACATTGAATCCTCACATAAAAAATATGGCTGATTAACTATGCGGGTATATAGATTTACAAATTAAAGTGCACATATGGTCAGTTTTGGTGGATGCGGTCAAATAATTTTGTTGTACAAGTCAACTGGAGGTATCAAAACTACTGAAATTTTGTTACGTATCAATATTTTGAATAAAATGAGGACATGCTGGTATCCTAAATTTATGCGAACAAAAATTTGTTGTTATTATATTGCAATATTGCTGTCCATTGTCATGATTGTATTATACATTGAATCCTGACATAAAAAATATTGCTGATTTACTATGCGGGTATATAGATTTACAAATTAAAGTGCACATATGGTCAGTTTTGGTGGATGCGGTCAAATAATTTTGTTGTACAAGTCAACTGGAGGTATCAAAACTACTGAAATTTTGTTACGTATCAGTATTTTAAGTAAAAAGAGGACATGCTGGCACCCTTAATTTAGGCGAACAAAAATTTGTTGTTATTACATTGCAATATTGCTGTACATTGTCATGATTGTATTATACATTGAATCCTGACATTAAAAATAAGGCTGATTTACTATGCTGGTATATAGATTTACAATTTAAAGTTCACATATGGTCAGTTTTGGTAATGCGGTCAAATAATTTTGTTGTACAAGTCAGCTGGAGGTATCAAAACTACTGAAATTTTGTTACGTATCAATATTTTGAATAAAATGAGGACATGCTGGTATCCTAAATTTATGCCAACCAAAATTTTTTGTTATTATATTGCAATTTTGCTGTCCATTGTCAGGACTGTATTATACATTGAATCCTGACATAAAAAATATTGCTGATTTACTATGCGGGTATATAGATTTACAAATTAAAGTGCATATATGGTCAGTTTTGGTGGATGCGGTCAAATAATTTTGTTGTACAAGTCAACTGGAGGCATCAAAACTACTGAAATTTTGTTACGTATCAGTATTTTGAGTAAAAAGAAGACATGCTGGCACCCTTAATTTAGGCGAACAAAAATTTGTAGTCATTATTTAAATGAATTAAACTATTGCTGATTGTGGCTGCATAGTTCAAGGATGTATAACTAACAAGGACGTATACACCTAACATCAAATATACTTCTTTTCAAAAATATACATAATATGATTGAATTTGATCTCGGAATATATATATATATTCAGTGCCTGTTATCATTGTAACCGAGATCGTTTTTATAATAGATAGATTGTCAGATCACAGATAAATTTGTGTTACGTTCTGTGCGTACTTATTTTCAATTATTTGTGTTTAATCCTGTTCATAAAACGGAAGTATTAATTTTCAAATTACTTTATTTTCGATGTTTATACTACGAAACAAAGATATTAAAAATATTTTTTTTTAAATCAACGAAGAGCGGTCCTGGTTACAAGTTAACTTAGTGTTGACCAGACCAGTCAAAAGTTAACTTGGGAACAGGTCTGGTTTTGATCGGATTTGTTCAAGCAGAAGTTAACTTTGTGGCAGGACCGGTTTCCAAGTTAACTTATGTTAACTTTATGACAGGACTGGTTCCGAAGTTAACTTATGTTAACTTATGACAGGACTGGTTCGAAGTTAACTTATATCAATAGCGGACCTGTTTCTAGGTTAACTTTTTGGCAGACATAAAAACAGTCCTAGGTCCAAGTCCGCTTTTCAAGTTAACTAGATTTTGGTCCTAGGACTGGTCAGAGCAGTCCTATATTCGGTCACAGGTTAACTTTGACCAGTCCAAATGACTGGTTATCAAGTTAACTTGCTGTACAGGTTAGGAGTGCACCCATCTGTATATGCCATTTGGTAAGTCTTTGTTTTGTTTGCTTATTGTTCGTGCAGTGTTTATGACATGCTCTCGGTCATTGTAGTCATGGAATTTTACAACTATAGGACGGGTACTGTTTTGATTTGTCTTGGTCCCTATTCTGTGGGCTCGGTCAATTTTGTTATTTTCAGTTATTTTCAAAACATTTTTGAAAATCAATTTTAATTCCGCTTTTACGTTTTCTTCTTTTCGTTCATGAACACCTATTACTATAGCATTTTCCCTCATGCTTCGTTCAACCAGGTTTGCTATTTGATTTTGTTGACAATCAAGTCTAGTTTTTTAATGTACCACGTATGATTTCATTAGATTTAATTCAGAAGTAAGTTTTGTATTTTGATTTCTTACCTCGGCTATCATAGTTGTTTGGTCTTCAGTTTCTGTAGCCACAGCTTGAAGTCTGTCTTCAATGCCATCTTTGGCGTATATGTCATTTTTAATACCATGTATTTCTTCATTTTGGTTTTCAAATTTTATTATAAGACTGTTTATTGTATGCCTACTATGCCACTTAGAAGTTTGTTGTTAAATGTTTGATCCTCAGAGTATTCACCGAGGTTTTGTTCGAGGGAGCTCTCTGACTCCGTCATGTCAGTATCCGCCATTTTTATACCTGTATTTTGTTTACAATTAAAAGTTTCTGTCTCTATTTCTCTTTCACGCTTACGAGTATTTTGTTTTTCACTCATTACCTCTATTAATTACTATCAAAGTAAGTTTATCATGTGTTGATTCCGGAAAAATTCACTGTTTCACCATGTTTAAGTTGAAATTATCAGACAGGTCGAGCAGAGAGAAAAAAAACTCAACCATTCATTTCCAAGGGCAGATAATCATCAGATTAGAATTATTGTTACTTTTTTTTATCCCGTGTATTTCATACAAAATGATCAAACCAAAGAATTACCCCACTTGTATCATTAAATAAATCTATTTCATAATCATGGATTCAGTTAAAAAAGCTATATACAACATTTAGAAAACGAAGCTTCGAAACTTCTTCAATTATATTTTTTTCAATGATCAAACTGCACGAAACCAAACAATGTCTGAAACAATCTCTTTAATATAAGTATACCTTGTTTGATGTTATTGCTGTTGTACGAATTAAGATGAAACAATATGATTGTTTAGATAAAATTGTAACAACCTATCATGACATGCTAAAATCTAATAACCTACAAAAACGTACATATTTATTATTATAAAAGATATTTGTTCAATACAATGCAACTCAAAATACCAAACGATAGGAAACTATAACACTTTTTGTCTGTATTTGTAATCTCAAGACGCCGACGAAGCTAAAATGATTGTAAATATTGCGTTACCATGGTTACATTAGGTACAAAACATTTATTTGACATCTCCAAATTACCCCTATTTTACTTCGTTTATTGATAAAAATCTATTCCTCTGGTTCATCGGAATTGTAGTCTTCTTCTTGTTCAGGATTTCTTATCCTAAGTAGATATTGAACAAGATCATAATTACTGTCATCATTCAAAGTAATTATGCAATTGCTATAGATATTAAACATACATGTGTGATTGAACAACGAAGCCCATCGACGAACATCATTGGTGAGGTATACAACATAAAGTCCACTGAAGATTAATGTCATATATGACCGAAAGTCGTCATATAAATCCATGAACGGGTGGTTAACTAGTATGAATTCTCCGTCAATCTCATGTTTAAATGGTAAAACAAATCCATGTAATTTTAAAAAGTGGTAAAACACCATTGACCGTTCATCTTTTGATAGTAGAATTCCTTTGCCGAATGGTTGATCTTCAAACTCAAGTAGCTTATGCTGGAGCCACTTGTTAATCAGTTCGAAGTTTTGGTCATTTGACAAAAGAATATCATTTTCGTGAAGCGTATCTGTTGAATCATTTGGTCCTTTATGTGGCTTACCAATGCTTATTTCGTTGTCATCATCGGGGTCAAAGTTTTCTTCTAGCATACTGTCAAGGGTACTATTTGCGTCCAGATCAACATCAAACTTGTCATGGTCTTTATTGCAGTCGTTTTGCTTAATATATTCAGAAGATTCGAGTAAACATTGATTTTCAATGTGAATTGTTCCACAACGATGGCATAATATTTCATTTGTGTTATTCAAGGAATTACACGTATTACAATCAAGGGTTCCGCATACTTCGCATAAAATATTATGGTATGCGCAATCATCGTGTTCGCCAATGGATTGTGCCTGATCGGGTATCAAACTTAAATAGTGAAATTCAGCTATATGTCCTAAGTATAAAGTCTGCTCCAGCGCAACATCTCGTGGTATTATTCTTATTGGTTGAGAGTTTGGTAAACTTGATAATATTAGAATTGGAATCCGGAACAGACATGCGGCAGCAACAAGCACGGTATTATCACCCCATTCTCCATCCCGTTCCATTCTTTCCAAATAACCATTCCAGTCTACATCGACCGTAAAATCACGAACATCAACAGTTCCATCAGATAAATCAAGGACAGGGTTATTACGTAAAAAGTCAACTATCATATGACGTAGTCTTGTGTACGAAATTTGGACATCTACTCGTGAAAGTTGCAAGGACATCGCATGAAACATACAGTTACCATCTGATGGTATATCTCTGTCGACATGTAGATCTTCTTTCGCTGCATTTTGTTGAAGTCCAATCATTTTATCATGCATGGCTTCCTTGTATGATGTTGACATTACTCTGCTTTCGGTAATTATATCATTTAGTTCCTGAAGGATATTAAGAACTCGTTGATTTTCGCCCTGCAAGTTTATGTTCTTTCTTTTTTTGTTTTCTTTTGCTTTCTGTTGTTTTTCTCTTTCTTTACTTGCTATTTTGGATGTTATCATATCTACCCTAAACCAATCTCTGGAAGTTGTTTTCTCCTGCGTTGTATACTTAACTTTGTACTTATGTAGATCTTTATTTGTCGCAATTACAATTCCTTCTAATACCCTTGGCGCTGCGATTGATGAGCCTCCTTTATACACTCTTTCGTCTTTGCCTATCAATTTTACGTATACTTCATCGCCTATATTATATTCAGATGGTGGATATTTTGACAAACCATTTTTCTGCATATTTGCGCTAGCTTTTTTCGAAATATTAATTGCCTGACTTCTAACTTTTTCAATGTGCCTCATTCTTTCTGCACAGTCTTCACTCGGTAAAAATGTCATATTCGACTCCTCGTTTGCAAATTCAATTGTTATGTCTTCTAAATGTGTATTTGTGAAATTACATTTTTTGTGTTACAGAATTTGGTTTGATTCCCAATAAACATTCATAAGGTGATATTCCCAAAGACGAGTGAATCGCATTATTGTAAATACTTTGTAAACTAGGAAGATTCGTCACCCAATCGCAAATGCCTCCGAATTTTGAATTAATTAGATCAAAACGAATTTTGTCTTTCCAGGTCCCATGAGATCTTTCTATTTTCCCCTGGCTCTGCAGATGGTAACTTGAACTATATATCAATTTAATGTTCATATCCTTACAGAGACGTGTAACAACACCTTTGAACTCTGAACCTTGGTCACTCTGTAATATTTTAGGGTTTCCGAATTCCGAGTATATCTCCCGTAGCTTAGCAGCAACTTTTTCCGAGCTCTTATCAGACAATGGTCGCAACCACACAAATCTCGTGAACACATCCATTGTTGACAGAATATATTCATAAGAAACATCGTCTTTCTCCACTATGAGCTTTCGCATGTCGACAAGGTCAACTTGGTGTCTTTCCATTGGTTTTTTGGCATCAACAGGTATAAGTGGTGCTTTATTTGAAAATAATGGTCGTTTTTGTCTCTGCATATCGTTATTAGATATGTATCTTTGAATCATAGTAATCCAAAGTAATGTTCTTTAATTTGATGGTACAGTTTTCTTGCCCCGTCCGCTTTGCTTAAAGCATAAAACTTTTCTATACATTTTTCCAATTCCTCCCATGGAAGAACAATTTTCCCATCAATAGTAATCCTGTTCATTTGTTTACCTAAATACGGATCAATTATCGATTGCGTTCTAAAGTTGAAATGACTTATCTTTTTATATAGTCTTTTTTCCAGACTATTCCTTTCTTTCACTGGAATAACTTCTCTCCTTGACAACAGATTCATCAAAACTCGATAGTCGGAACAACTTAACTTAGGAGTCCTTCTTCTCTGTCCCTGAAAATAAAGAATTATGATTTCACTGTTGAGTAATAATCTTTAATTTTTAGGAAAATGAGGACAAAGCAAACTTTTAATAAAGGTAGTAACAAATATGCCGACGGTAATGACATCCAAACGATATCGTAATTTTCAGGGGATCTATAAACGCTTCTCTTTCATTTGTTAATATTTATATTTTATTTTAGAATGCGTTCAGAAAAAAAAGAGGTTTCACTAAAATTCTAATACTTAAAAGGGAAACCACTCTTAGTATGTCAATTGAGTATGTTCGGACAAGTACGAATAGTCAATTGCAAATGCGTTTTGTTAAACATTTTTCCCTTTTTTGGTATTTCAGAAAAAATTGTGTGTGCTGTATTTAGACCCCGCTACCTAAATATTTGTTTGGCTTGCATACGTTGTTTTTATCAAACGCAATCAAAATTTGTATTTTATTTGACCGTTGTTTTCAATTCAGATTTGTTTATGCATACACATTTTTGCACCTCATGTTTGCGGAGTACCATCTTTTCCGCAGGTTAATTGTTTTCTGTTTGGTAATACAGTTATAATAAGATCCATTTTGTTACACCTTTTTTTTTTGCAATCGCCAATGGCAGTCAGTGCTGTTTTAGAACAACCGTTGTTCAACCTGCTAGTCAAATTCGTTTTGTTAAAATATATAATATTTTTTTATCTTTTGGAAAATGTTTGTGCTGTATTTAGAACACTCTACTAAGAAATTTGTTTTGCATGCACACGCATAAAGCTTGAGGTTTTTATCAAACGCAATTATAGGTATGAACGTTGTTTTCAATTTAGACTGCTTTATATCGTTTATATTCCGACCGACAGTAAGACGCTTATGTTTCAAAGTCTACTTGAGTCGCCTCAATAGATTCATGTATATAAAGGAAGTTGTGCGTCCGTTTGGCTGTGTGGGATGTACAAGTTTGCAGTCACGTCCGGTCAGAATGGGGACGTTATATTCAATGCCTAGTGTAAAGAGAGTGCCACGCTCAAAGTCTCTTTGCACGATAAGGACAGATGCAACAACTCGTTGAGGATTCCGAAGGTGGCATGTTGTAAGGCAAAATTTCTTTCCCTATCCAATATACCTCCATTTTTTAGTGGCAGTCAAAATTTCCATGTCCATCATCCCGGGTGGTTTTTTTTCATAGATCTACCTACTGCATTTGTTATTAAATTGTTCTTGTCATGAAAACGCATGAAATATTTGCCACTGGACGTTATTTACTAAAGTACTATGTTACGACGCTAGATAAAACAAACTGACGAGGAAAGGTAACACCCGGCCGTATTATTATAGAGTCTAGTTGGTCGAGTGGTCTAGCGCATCGGCCATAGTGCTAGGCGATTTAGGGTCACGATATTCCAGTAGCATGAGTTCGAATCGCAGGCAGGGAAAAACGAAAGAATGCTACCACAAATTTTCAGATCTAGCATTATTGGGCTAATATTATGACAAATTATTCATATAATACAGATATTGGCTGTCGTAAAGTTAATTGGCTCATGTTTAGATGTAAAGGCATTAATATCTATATAAACGAGCTTAGCTTGTCATAGTTAATATACATAACTAGTATACATATGATACGGTTAACAACAGAAGCCTGTTTAGGACCTCTATAGACTATAATTTTGGTTCGAGATCACGAATTTAATTTTTATTTTTTTCACAGTTTAACACCACCGCATTTTTGCGCCTGTCCAAATTCAGGAGCCTCCGGCTTTTTTTGGTCTTTTATGATTTTTGATTTCAGTTTCTTGTGCATAATTTGGAGTTCAGTATGACGTCCATTTTCACTGAACTAGTATACATATTTGTCTTGAGGCCTGCTGAAGAACTACTCCGGGTGTGAGAGTTTTTCGCTTCAATGAAGACCTTGGTGGCCTTTATCTGCTTTATGGTCGGGTTGTTGTCTCCCTCGACACATTCCCCATTTCCATTCTAAATTTAATTTTGCATATTGTATTTAGTTTTAATGGTATGATAACCTATTGAAGAAAGTTAAAATGTTTGAAACACGATGCTAGATTAGAAGGTCGTTAATGACTCTCCGTTCACATTATTTATTTGAAGGCTAATTAGTAATGACTGGTTGTTGACAGATTTATTTATTTTGTAATGGTAGGTTCAGTTGCATATACTGCTGATTTCGATACATTAAAACAAACAAAGGGGGTTTAGAGCGGTGGTACCTTTATAGCTTAGCTCAAAATTGTTTTGTAAACACTGTTAGTGTATAAAATATACTATTAAATTATTTGATTTTTATTTCAGGAAAATACGAAAGTCCATTAGTATCAAAATACACTTTTAAATGAGAAAACACGTTTTTAAGTAAAAAAAAATCCGTCGTTTTTGTAAATTGTAGAGTTATTGGGAAAGGAAAAAAAAAATAATATACTAGTATATGAGTTTACCAGGAGTTCATTTAAATACGAGAACGCTCAAACAAATCGATCTGCTATTTCCTTTTTATGTATAATTATATGTATTCACGGTGTACCCTCTAAAATAATATTATAAAATCACAGAATAAAAATAAAAAATGTGATAATTTTGGTGTTGCTGTACAGTATTTGAGGCTGTACTCTCTGATTGATTACTTGCTACAACTGTTTAATCACCGTCAAAATTGAAATATCGAGTTGAAGGTATTGTTTCCACTCCTATTCTCTTATTCACAAAGAAAAAAGTTTTAAGTTACACATATTTCAATCCCCCCTCCTTTTACACCCTCGCAAAATAAAATGATCGTCCTATTGTCATATAATGTAAGAGTTTGATGTTAAAAATAATAGATTGAATTATTTATTAGGTTTAGAACACTTACCTATCTAAACCTTATAGCTAAGATATTTTACCACTTTTTTTTCCTCGACAAACCATAAAGTTTTTTTCTTGGACCCCCACAATATATTTTCGGTATTTGAGAACATGTCAATATAATCAAATAGTATAAGTTGGGTAATGGTTGGAGCGTTATAAGTTACAAAAATGTACCGTGTTTATCTCTAATCATTTGGATTTAATTATTCTGACACGAGTGAATTTTATTTGTCAAAACGATTTCGGCATATTACTTGCACTAGTATTACGAATAATAGATCTGAATTGTGTGTGCCAGATTTTTATCAATTAAAAAAAGCCACAAATAATTTATACATACTTTTTCTTTTTCATCTTTGTGGGAGTTGACATTTTTCATCAGAAGAAATAATAAAAAGTTGAACAGCATCAATATTGTTGAAAACTTCATCTTGATATTACGGATTTTGGAAGTAGCGCAAACTAGAGCTGGTTCCTATTTCAAGTTTTCTAAGGGGGTAACAGATACACGAGAGACATTATTTTAGATCTCGGCAGCTATGATTCCTATTTCGGTATTATTTAAATGAATTTGTAACAATATTAATAGTAAATGCTTGAAAAATACAATTCATCAATATAACTTACGATCTCAAATAATAGAACCGCTTGTTATCACTTTAAGTATATTTATTTGAAAAAAATGAAATTTCCAGGATAAGAGTATTTCGTAAGAGTATATTATCGGGCTAAAAGTAATTCCTGGATAAGTGTATAACATACGTTAACTTATGAATTACATGTTTATACTCTTATGTTTCAATAAATGTCAATTTATACTTTTTAACTGTTATATAAAACTGTTTTACTTACTGTACTTTCCTACACACAAGATGTCACACTGAATTTGATTATAGAAATATAAGGTAAAATAATGATGAAAAATTGTTGGCAAAATGCATTTAATTAATTTATCTGTGTTTTTTTTGTCTAACGAGAAAAGATAAAATGTGAAGTCTTTTATCACAAGAGGCATAGCTCTATTTTTTTGCATGAAAATAATAATGTTATGGTGGCAGAAACCAGTTATTTTACAATAAATCTTTAGAATTTCATGGATTTATGATTTTATTTTCTTGAAAATTCATTCAAGCTTATATACAAATAAAATGTATGGTTTCAAGGAACTAAGATGTGTGCGTGCTTATGTAAATATGTAGAAAACCTTTAAATTTGGGTGTCTGTCCAGCATGGAGATTTAAAAATTTATAAATGCATTACAAATAACGCAAAAAATGTGATGATCTGATACCAATCTAATCCTCACCAGCTGCAGAATCCTGCCAAAAGCCGACAAGAATTTTAGCCAAAATTCAAGAGAGAAAGGATATTCAGTGAATTAGAGCCTTGTCCGAACCTATCCTTACCATCAAAATCTCAAGATATTTTTGTTTACATAAAACTGAATTTTTTCCCCACTTTGATTGGATGCCGTCAAGTGAGGAGACCACAATTTTGACATCTGAATGGACCTATATGTGAAGGAAATCCCCAACCTGTGTATGCAACTACTTACTTGTGTAGTACAGTAGCCTAGAATTTACATTCATTTTTTTTTTCAGTCCACATGATGCAGTTATATACCTCAATACTTAACTATAACATAATTTCTGCGTGGGACACATGTTCTGGTACACCAAAACTGGTACCTGCCACCTATATTAGTTGCTTTCGGTGACTTTTAGAAATTAGAACCTTGGAATGAAAGACAACATTTTTCCAAATCTAGTACTTATACAATATTTTTACTTTCGTCGTAATTAAATTATGAATATCTCAAAAAAAGACTTGCATTCAACCTGTCAAGGTTGTTGTTCCTTTTTTGTCTTAACCTTTATGACATGTCCATGTTACTGTTAATCAATACGGGCTTTAAATTGCGTTCATACTATAAAAAGAGAACAATCTTCCATGTCATTTTTCAATCTGTTGGGCTTCATAAATTGCAATAATCTGTTATTCTGTTTATTGTGAAATAACTTATTATGCTTTTTTTGTCATATTTAATTTCTCTTTATTCCAAACTTTTGTTAACCTGATATTTTGCTGTCTCGTAATACTTTAAACGACTCAGGCCACCAAATTACAGTATCAGTTTCATACACCTACATGCAAATTACTTAACTATCATGACTAATGAATCTAAGTTAGAATACATTTTAAGACTGCTATTTTTTTTTACCAGATTTCATATAAGAACACAGATGTGGTTTTCGTTTTGTGACTTCAGTCTACTGATTATTTTAGTCATTACAAATGTGCCCTTGAAAATATATTTGATTTTTTTTTTTAGTTATCAGTATATTGTACAATGTGGTAAAGATGTTTTGGATATACAGTAAATGAATAAAATAGTCCTGAGCTAAATTATAAATTGTAGGTCAAAATTTGTATTGCCTTGCTTGTTTTGTTTGTATAGATTTTCCCTACACAATTGCAATTATTGCCTCTACATTAAGACATGTTTATATATATGAAAAAGACATGATACATATGTTGTAAATAAACATATGTGGATAGTCATCTCATTGTAGTCATAACACATCTCCAAATGTATTTATGATTAGCATGACATTAAATGTTCATTTTTTTTCTAAAGATTGAGAAATGGGGAATATGTCATAGGGACAACAACCCGACCAAAAGCATATAACAACCGAAGGCCACCAATTGGTATTCAACGCAGCTAGAAAATCTCACAACCGGATGTGGGTCTAAGCTGACCCCGAAATTAAAGTGTGTACTAGATCAGTGAAAATGAACGTTACACTAAATTCTAAAACATATAAATGAACTAAAATTAGAAAACAAACAAGACTAACAAAAGCCAGAGAAACCTGATTTGGGACAGGCGCAAGCATGCGACGGGGATAAAAATGTTTTGTGACATATCATTCCTCCCCCTATAAAGCTAGCCTATGCAGAATAAAGAAACACAAGCAATTCACACAGTTAAACCATGCTTTAAAGAAGTCCGACTCCGATGGCAGAAATTGTAACAAATAAACTTAGCAAAATGACAATGATACATTAATGTATCATTGTCATTTTGCTAAGTTTATTATAATTTAATGAAAGATTGAGAAATGGGGAATATGTCATTGGGACAACAACCCGACCAAAAAAAAAGCATATAACAACCGAAGTCCACCAATTGGTATTCAACGCAGCTAGAAAATCTCACAACCGGATGTGGGTCTAATCTGACCCCGAAATTAAAGTGTGTACTAGATCAGTGAAAATGAACGTTACACTAAATTCTAAAACATATAAATGAACTAAAATTAGAAAACAAACAAGACTAACAAAAGCCAGAGAAACCTGATTTGGGACAGGCGCAAACATGCGACGGGGATAAACATGTTTTGTGACATATCATTCCTCCCCCTATAAAGCTAGCCTATGCAGAATAAAGAAACACAAGCAATACACACAGTTAATAGTTTTCAAAGGTACCAGGATTATAATTTAGTACGCCAGACGCGCGTTTCGTCTACATAAGACTCATCAGTGACGCTCAAATCAAAAATATTTATAAACCCAAACTAGTACAAAGTTGAAGAGCATTGAGGATTCAAAATTCCAAAAAGTTGTGCCAAATACAGCTAAGGTAATCTATGCCTGGGATAAGAAAATCCTTAGTTTTTCAAAAAGTTCAAAGTTTTTTATACGGAAAATTTATAAAAATGACCACATTATTGATATTCATGTCAACACCGAAGCGTTGACTACTGGGCTGGTGATACCCTCGGGGACGAAACGTCCACCAGCAGTGGCATCGACCCAGTGGTGTAAATAGTTTTCAAAGGTACCAGGATTATAATTTAGTACGCCAGACGCGCGTTTCGTCTACATAAGACTCATCAGTGACGCTCAAATCAAAAATATTTATAAACCCAAACTAGTACAAAGTTGAACAGCATTGAGGATTCAAAATTCCAAAAAGTTGTGTCAAATACAGCTAAGGTAATCTATGCCTGGGATAAGAAAATCCTTAGTTTTTCAAAAAGTTCAAAGTTTTTTATACGGAAAATTTATAAAAATGACCACATTATTGATATTCATGTCAACACCGAAGTGTTAACTACTGAGCTGGTGATACCCTCGGGGACGAAACGTCCACCAGCAGTGGCATCGACCCAGTGGTGTAAATAGTTTTCAAAGGTACCAGGATTATAATTTAGTACGCCAGACGCGCGTTTCGTCTACATAAGACTCGATCATCAGTGACGCTCAAATCAAAAATATTTATAAACCCAAACTAGTACAAAGTTGAAGAGCATTGAGGATTCAAAATTCCAAAAAAATGTGCCAAATACAGATAAGGTAATCTATGCCTGGGATAAGAAAATCCTTAGTTTTTCAAAAAGTTCAAAGTTTTTTATACGGAAAATTTATAAAAATGACCACATTATTGATATTCATGTCAACACCGAAGCGTTGACTACTGGGCTGGTGATACCCTCGGGGACGAAACGTCCACCAGCAGTGTATGACCCAGTGGGGTAAATAGTTTTCAAAGGTACCAGGATTATAATTTAGTACGCCAGACGCGCGTTTCGTCTACATAAGACTCATCAGTGACGCTCAAATCAAAAATATTTATAAACCCAAACTAGTACAAAGTTGAAGAGCATTGAGGATTCAAAATTCCAAAAAGTTGTGCCAAATACAGCTAAGGTAATCTATGCCTGGGATAAGAAAATCCTTTGTTTTTCAAAAAGTTCAAAGTTTTTTATACGGAAAATTTATAAAAATGACCACATTATTGATATTCATGTCAACACCGAAGTGTTGACTACTGGGCTGGTGATACCCTCGGGGACGAAACGTCCACCAGCAGTGGCATCGACCCAGTGGTGTAAATAGTTTTCAAAGGTACCAGGATTATAATTTAGTACGCCAGACGCGCGTTTCGTCTACATAAGACTCGATCATCAGTGACGCTCAAATCAAAAATATTTATAAACCCAAACTAGTACAAAGTTGAAGAGCATTGAGGATTCAAAATTCCAAAAAGTTGTGCCAAATACAGCTAAGGTAATCTATGCCTGGGATAAGAAAATCCTTAGTTTTTCAAAAAGTTCAAAGTTTTTTATACGGAAAATTTATAAAAATGACCACGTTATTGATATTCATGTCAACACCGAAGCGTTGACTACTGGGCTGGTGATACCCTCGGGGACGAAACGTCCACCAGCAGTGGCATCGACCCAGTGGTGTAAATAGTTTTCAAAGGTACCAGGATTATAATTTAGTACGCCAGACGCGCGTTTCGTCTACATAAGACTCATCAGTGACGCTCAAATCAAAAATATTTATAAACCCAAACTAGTACAAAGTTGAAGAGCATTGAGGATTCAAAATTCCAAAAAGTTGTGCCAAATACAGCTAAGGTAATCTATGCCTGGGATAAGAAAATCCTTAGTTTTTCAAAAAGTTCAAAGTTTTTTATACGGAAAATTTATAAAAATGACCACATTATTGATATTCATGTCAACACCGAAGTGTTGACTACTGGGCTGGTGATACCCTCGGGGACGAAACGTCCACCAGCAGTGGCATCGACCCAGTGGTGTAAATAGTTTTCAAAGGTACCAGGATTATAATTTAGTACGCCAGACGCGCGTTTCGTCAACATAAGACTCATCAGTGACGCTCAAATCAAAAACCATGCTTTGAAGAAGTCCGACTCCGATGGCAGAAATTGTAATAAATAAACTTAGCAAAATGACAATGATACATTAATGAATAAAGGACTACTAGCAGTTACTGACATGTCAGCTCCAGATCTCAATTAAATTTATTGAAAGATTATGTCTTCATCATATGATAATCAAACACAACCTTGTCCGTAAGGATTTTACTGTTAACTATCATACATCTTATATATATGAGGAGAGCAGACTAGTTTTAGTATGAATGTGTTTATTTTCGAATTTTAGTGTACTTTAAATAATTTCGTAAATACACTACTGGAAAGAATATAACCATCAGAAAATACCCATGGTGTGTTGAATTTGTCAGTTTATTTTCGAGCTATGGGTTTGACTATACCACTGGTATCTTGCTTCTTCCCAACCTCCAGTACGACGTTCAATAACATTGCAGTATAATATACACATATTTTCTTTAACTTTCAAAAGAATGGAAAGTCGACTTGTAATAATTGCTATTATTACTCAGTGACGATTGAAATCGAGTTGTTGGTTTGCGAATGAAACACCCAACAACACCATAAGATCTATAAACAAGTTCAATAACATGAATCAGCAATAAAATATTACCATAAGTTATTTCTCTTCGGCAACGTACATTTTTTTTATTCATCGTAAGTTAAGAAATTCTTGCTTTAAAGAAGCAGGTACAGGATAATTCTAATACCATCAGAAGATAATAAAACAAAACAAAACGTAAGTCGACAACCTATAAGAGTTACTGCCTTTTTAACGTTTCTCCAAATTTGGCATTTTGGCTTTTCACATTAGTTGTAATACATAGAGAGAAACTGTATGTGTAAACATTATATACAAATAAGTAGCATTGTTGAAATTGTCTGACATCTTCATTGACTATGAATACTATTTTTTTTCTCGGAAAAAAAAATTGAAGATAGAGAGAAACAGCAAAAAACATCCGTAAGATAAGATCGTTATAAAGGTAATACGGTTAAATCGTCAGTTGAGTGTAACTGTCGTTGCATTTACGAATACGATAATAGATAAAGAAAATCGTGAATTGACAAAATTTGTTAAAATCACAGATATAGGAGCTATACACATGACAAATAAGTCAATATGACAGCAAACGTAATTTCCTTCGATATAAAAGTTCTAGAAACTTATTGAAAAATTCTCAGTTCGATTTCCCTTCTCCAAATCGGCTAGATTGAGAATTTAGAATAATCTTATTTATTGTTAAATAAAAGTTGAGGTTAACGACACAAACATAACTGCAATTATCCGACAACACTAATAAGAAATAGTGAGGTCAATAATCGTACTCAGGTAATTTATTTAGCAGTGAATAATGGTTTAGCCTTTTACGTCATCTATCAGATGTTTTGGTTCAAATATAAGGTTGACACACTGAGTACAAAGCTAGTAGAAATAAATAAGACGAATGAGTAGAGGAAGGCTAAAGTGAACATTTTAGGGGGTACAGAACACCTAAGAAAATTTAGATCTTTCTCGTAGTCTTTTGCATTAAGCTGTCCCACTAGACCACGATCGCACCAAGCTCACCGTGATCTAAAATAAATTTATATCGTGGTGAGATCGCAGTATGAGCGGCATGAACATGTAAATCTTTGTTTCTTTCTACGTCCTAATTACGTTCCTATCACAAACCCCGCTACGATTAAACCAAGTTCTGACCACGCTTATTCTGTGGTAGGGTTAGAAGTAGAGGCAGAGTCACGATAATAAAGACCTCACCATGACCGTACTAAGACTATACTGCTATCTGCACGATCACAATACGATCGTCAAAATTTAAATTTTTGTGTAGATGAAACACACGTCTGATGTATTAAATTATAAGCCTGGTACCTTTGACAAATATTTACACCACTGGGATGATGCCATTGCTTGTGTACATTTCGTTCCCGAGGGTACCATCATTCCAGTAGCCAATACTTCGATGTTCACATGAATATCGATTATATGGTCTTTTTATATGAAATTTTCGAAATACTAATGATTTTCTTATCCTAGCATTGAGTACCATAGCCGTATTTTGGCGCAACTTTTGAGAATTTTTGTTTATAAACAATTTGATCTGAGCGTCACTGATGAGTCAAATGAAGTCGAAACGCGCATCTTGTGTACCGGGTTTGCATTAACATGAGCAGCAAGACGAATGCCACAAGTGGAACAGGATATGATTACCCTTCCGGAGCACCTGAGAACATCCCAAGTTTTTATTGGGGTTTATGTTGGTAAGTCCTTAGTTTTTTATGTTATTTCTTATGTACTATTACTTGTATGTTTGTCCTTTCATTGTTAGCCATGTCGTTGTCAGTTTATTTTCAATTTATGAGTTTGACTTTTTCACTGGTATCTTTCGTCCATCCTTTCGGATGATGAGTTTGGTATGACGTCCGAACAAGTACAATTTTTTTAGGGGCCAGGTGATGCACGCCTGGGGTTGTTATATTTTATCGGGGTGTTGAAGAACTATTGGTGGCTGTTTTCTGCTCTTTTGTCGGGTTAATGTCTCTTTGACATCTTCCCTGTTTCCATTTTTAAATCATACATCATAATCGTCCTCTAAATGTGAAACAAATATCGATTATTCTGTTGAGTTTGGTCTTTGAGTTTTACTCTTACAAATCATTTAGGCAGTGGTTAACAAAATATCAAGAGACTTGCAAAATAACATTTCAACCATATATACAAAGTTGAAAAGTGTTAATAAATACGTTCATAACTAAGCCGAGACTTCTCCACAGTTTTGTGTGATCGTATTCATAATTTCAGTGACGCCACCTCCTTCTTTAATGTACTCTTGAAACAAGTCAACAACAACATAATGCATTACTTATATTCTTTATTCAACTTTAGGGTTATTTATTTTAGTTTGTCTTTCCCTTTCCCTTTTCCCCTGACTTTCCCTTTCCCTCTGACTTTCCCTTTCCGTCTGACTTTCCCTTATCATTTTTCTTCTTTTTCTTATCCTTCTGATTCTTGTTATTTTTTGTATTCATTTTGTCTTTAATCCAGTCCAAGAAAGCAGAAATTCTGGTATGCACACTTGGTCTCCTTCCATCGCAAGGGGTACTACCAAATGATAGTGCGCCTACAAGTTTATTACTGCATACCACGGGTCCACCGCTATCAGCCTGAAAAAATAAATATAATTGAAAATTGAACATGAGAGAAGGCATGCACACAATCTTAAATCATTGTGTATAAGACCAGTCGCAACTGTAACTTTAATCGACGACTTAAGTAAACTAAATTACAAGAACATCATCAATAGCTTTTTCAATTGAAAAGTTATATTCCAAAGAATTTTATTTTAATGACTGATCTTATCAGGCGCAAGGTTCTAGACTTGTGGTCGAGCATGACGCGGCATATCAACCTCGTATTTATATTTGTGTGTGGGTGTATTTGAGAGGGGAATGAATACAGCACACACAACCAAAAGACCAAAAAAGTGAAATAGTATATTTTAGCAAAACGCGTTTAACTAGCAGGTTAACAACTGATGTTCTTGAACACTACTGACAGCCATGGCGATATTTCTATTTATATCCATCTGATAAGTAATATAAAAAAGAAGATGTGGTATGATTGCCAATGAGACAACTCTCAACAAGAGACCAAAATGAGACAGAAATTAACAACTATAGGTCACCGTACGGCTTTCAACAACGAGCAAAGCCCCTACCACATAGTCAGCTATAAAAGGCCCCGAAGTGACAATGTAAAACAAATCAAACGAGAAAACTGACGGCATTATTTATGTAAAAAATGAACGGAAAACAAATATGTAACACATAAACATACGACAGCCACTTAATTACAGGCTCCTGCGATGGGACAGGTACATACATACATAATGCGGCGGGATCCCAACCCTGCCCTAACCTGGGACAGTAGTATAACAGTACAACATAAGAATGAACTAGCTTTTTTTAACTGATTTTTATAGCTCGTTCTTCTGTTGAACTGTTTCACCACAAGTTACAGGTTAGAGGAAGGGTTGGGATCTCACTAACCTGTTTCACCCCGCCGCATTATGTATATATGTACATGTCCCCGGAATCTGTACTTTGTTTGTTGATGTATTATTTTTGTTTTTCGTTCATTTTAGGCCGTTAGTTTTCTCGTTTAAAATGTTTTAAATTTGTCATTTTGTGGATTTGTATATTGACTATGTGGTATTTGCTCTGCTCATTGTTGAAGTCGTACGTTGATTTATAATTGTTAATTTCTGTGTCATTTGGTCTTTTATGTAGAGCGGTCGAATCGGCAATCATACCACATCATATTTTCTAAACTTTATTATTTTGATACCAAACAAAAACAATACACTTTCAGAAAAGATAGTAAACCGCAGACATGAGGTGCAAAAAATCTTATCCGGATTTTTTAAATTATTTTGTTTTCCGTGATGTTAGGAATTGAAACGGTATTTCCAAGAAAATACAATTTAACTTAAATGGGGATAGACTCTTGATTTTTTTTAAAGTCGAAATAGGATGAACGGATTCTATTTACCCGAAGGCAAATATGACACAAGCACAAGCGAAAATTTATAAATAAGTCTAAATTGAAAATAACGTACAACCCTATGAGTGCGTATAATAAACCTGCAATTTTGTTCGTTTGAATGCAAAAAATGTCTTTCTAAAAGGAAAAAAAAAGAAAAAAGTATACTTTCACAAAAGGCATTTGACTAGCAGGCTGAACAACAGATGTTCTTAAGCTATGCTGACTGCCATTGACGATTGCCGAAACTACGATACACCATATGCAACAAAATAGATCTGAATTAATAATTTGATCTAAATGCCCCCATAAACACACATACACATGTATGTATATATAGGCCACCGAAATCTTTATTATTATGAGTGGTCTAGCGCTTCAGGCAAAGTGCAATGCGATTTGGTGCCGCGATATCTCAGTAGCATGAGTTCAGTTCCCGTTGAGGGAAGAAAGAAATTGAATGCAAATTTACAGGTCTAACATTGTTTGTCTGTTATTAAGATGAATGATATATAATTAATATAAATTTGTATATTTATAGTCGGGCATCTGCAAAAAACGTTAGCTAGTTTTGACAGCCTTTGTTAAGCGAATAACGCTGTAGAGTACTATTCATACAATAATGAAATGTGCCCGCATGTAAGGTTTGCAAGTTTGCGTTAACCTAAAGGAATGTAAGGTTTCCATCAAAGAAATGTACTTACCTGACAAGAATCCTTATCATTGTCTTGAAGACAAATTAGTTTGTTCCAATAGGCCTCTGGAAATAACGGATACTTCCAAAACAAAGTCCAAGTACTTCTACAGTATTCAGTAGTAACAACAGGCATACTATGTACTTGTAGACGATCAGGGAAATTCCCTCCTACAATCAGATCAAATTGTATAGTCAAAATATATAACAACTTAAAAAATAAAGGTTGTGAAATTTAGTCATTGTGTGTTCGAATTTTTCACATTATGTTCTATAATACCATTACCGAGATTTTTCATATTATTTCAGTAAATTAAATTGATGAAAATTAAGCGTTTACTTTTCTTATGAACTGTTTCTCATTTTTCATGTCGGGATGTTTTATAGCAGACTAGTCAGGGCGATCAGGGAAATTCCCTCCTAAAATCAGATTAAATTGTATAGTCAAAATATATAGCAACTTAAAAAATAAAGGTTGTGAAATTTAGTTATTGTGTGTTCGAATTTGTCACTGTATGTTCTATACTACCACTATCCGAGATTTTTCATATTATTTCAGTAAATTAAATTGATGAAAATTAAGCGTTTACTTTCATTATGAACTGTTTCTCATTTTTCATGTCGGGATGATTTATAGCTGACTAAAACGAATTGTTATTTTTCATTGCTGAAGATCTGAGGGTGGCCTATTATTGCTTCCTGTCCACCATTCGAACAATGGTAAAAAATGGTCAGGGTTGGCCATGACAAGGGTTTGATGAGCATTGCTCAGTCAAGTGGGAATTACTGAGAAAACGGCGGTTTAACTAGGTTCTATCGGGATATACTAGGTTATATGAAATACTGTTCTGGATTTTGAATAGGATTTAGTGATCAATAACAAATGAAATACAGTAATGATACTTTTAAGAATAAGACATAGTATTTGATACATACATATAATGACTTGTTTGAGAGTCTTATCATATAAGTACATAAATCTCAGAACACTCTTCTAGTAACTCTGAGATAGGTGTATATGAAGACACATTAGACAAATATAAATACCTTTTCCCAATATTCTTTCCAAATTATATCATAAAGCCTAAGAATTATTTTTTTTTCTCTCAAATATATTTATACTATTATATTGAATTTACAGTCTACGTACATTTTACGAAAAATGAATTCAAAAATCAAAAACGTTTTGGCATATTTGACTGTTTAATGTTATAATTTGATAAATAATTATTCAGATTAGAACGCAGATTTGTTTGAATAACAATAATTAGCCTTTTCATTTCTATAAGTCATGATGACATATCTGTTTATGGTGTTGATTCAGGAATATGATTGTAAAACAAATAAAGTTTCGATTCACTAAAAGCACTGAAATAAAATGCATCCTAAAATGTACAAATTTTGTTTTCAGCTTACATATATAGAATTAATGGAGAAAAGGATTAACTATTCCATCATCTATACATGACTCTCAATGATTATGTGTATATAATTTCTATATTTCGCTATAATACTATGACACTTCAATAAGTCATTACTGTTTTGTGAAAATATAAGCTTAAGAAATCATTTTCCCCAGTATTACCAGTTTGAGGGAGTATTTCACAAACAGGGTTTGAATGTTCATTTCTCATTTTTCGCCCTTTTCTTTTGAAGGTTCAAGCTTAAAAAAAACATACTTCTTGCGGCATCTTTATCTCCCCATCCTGTTATTGTGCACACCTCTCCTGTATAATTATGGCCTACATTAGTGTCCAGGTCGATTTTGTTTATAGTAGACCCGAATGTAAGTGGTTTCTGAAGCTCCAGTAGCATAAGGTCATTTTGAAGAAAATTTTTACCTGTGTCAAAGCTTTCGTGCTTGAAAAATATTAAATATATTAATCAGTTAATCAGTATATGCAAACAGGGTAATTCCATGTTAACAAATAAACAATTAAAAAAACATTTTACTTCCGGTAAACCTTGTTTAAACTGGACAGTATTGAGCCCTATTACAAATGTTCTCCTACATGCATTAAGATGTTATTGGGCAAAACATTGTATTATAATACTTGAAAGCTGATTTTCTCATAAAAATTATTCTGGAATTCTTTGACGTCACAAAAAAAACTTCTATGTGTATTCAATCTTGAACAAATTTGCACCGATTAGATTGATGAAAATTATTCATAACTATAATATTATAAAATCATATCTGTAATTGAAAGAACCTTGCTGTATGGTCACGTCGCAAACATCGTAACATATACACGTAGATGAACGAAATTACATTCAAGTAAAATATTTGAATACTAATATAAATTCTAAACGCTAACCGATAACATCTTATTTGAATAACTGACTTAAATTTCAAGTGTTGATATCATCTACCTTCAAAGGACAGGAAATGTTTAAATATTGAAACTTGAAGAATGTACCAATAATATCAAATATTTACCGTCTTGAATACGAAAATAATTTCTGTTCGTTTAAGGTGGTACATAACACTACAGGGAAATGAATCTGTAAAAATATATTGGACGTTTTTCTTACATTCTATTAGTTAGGTAATATTAGGCTCGTGGAACTCTTTCTTTGATAGATTCCTTGTAAGTCAAAAGTAAAAACACAAAAATTCCTATATAATGTGGGATATGATATTAACTACTAGAAAGTAAAACAACAGAACTACCAGTAGAAAATTCTAAAAGGATAGTCCGTAATAAAATTTCAAAATCGAAAGCTCAAATATAAAAGTGCATACAATATAATACTTTTTCACTGGTATAATTTCTTTCATCTGACTCTTAAACGAGCTTCCAGCTGCAATTTGCATATTCTTTGCCCTAAAATGACAAAAAAGTAATATTAAAAAAATTGTCAAAAGTAAATGCTATTCTTGTTTATCTAAACAAATGTCAAATCCCAAATGTTATTTTTTGTTACAGTATTTATAGAATGAAAAAAGGTAAATGTACAAGGCTTTGTTTAATAAGTAGAAGTGTTGATTTAAAAGTATTTTTTTGGGGTTCAATTTTGCAGTTAAGAAAAACGTTAAACACTTTGAACAAGGGTGCTATAACATGGAAGATAATGTTTACCTATACACAATTATAACGATTTAGTACCCGTTGTATCTAAATGCAAGATTATATATAAATATTAAATAAGAAAGCTCACTTGTGTGGAGGAAAGATGATATTACAATGTCCGGCTGTAAGAACCCAGTTTTTGTCAATAATTGTTCCTCCACATTCATGGGTAAAATTTACTCCACCATTTCTTATCTGAAGAGACACCATCCATGGATGATCTTCTATGTCCGCATTGTCACCATTAACAATCTTTATACTTGCAGCCGTAGTAACCTAAATAGTAATATCTAACTAATTTAAAAACAAGTTTTCGTTGTATATTCTTTATCAACAGCCCCTCCCCCAAAAAGTCGTTCGTTTATTTAAATGTTAAATTATTAATCAATAAACCACCAAGAAAAAACAGCTTCTTAATACAAAAAAAGAAATTGTCATTAACACATCACCAAATTGAAATAATTCCCTAATAACGTTTATACAATTGTCATAATAAAATAGAATTTAAAGACAGTTATCCATTTGCATCAACACAGCTAGTATCATCACACCACCTAGTTTAGTCTGAATGATAACCCGAATTTCATAATTTGTGTGTTTGATATATAGAAATGATAATTTAAAAGTTATTTTGTGGGGGAAATTACAGTTGGATCTCTAAGATAAAACGGTTAAACTCTTTTTATATAAGATCAAGGGTGATATAAAATTGAAGATGATTTGTACCTATACATAGCTAAAACATTTTATAAGTTGTGTGTGTTCGATTCGTTTTTTGTAATAGATTTCGTAAAGGCACGCTCACACCTGAAAATTTCACTAGAATATATGGCTATACTTTGAGACGCTTACACTTGAAACAGTTGGAATCCTCGATGCAAAACATAGAAACGAAAAAAGTCGACAATTTGAACCAAATGAAGCTATCTTTATAGAACCCCATAGTAAGTCAAATAGTTCAACATTTTATTAACAGTACATTTTCAATATTAAAATACTCTTAATTTATTAAAGATAGTTCATGTCAACGGAAGGCTTAGTGACTGAGTAGTTTACGTATTTCAATAACCATAGCACTTGGACTTCGACACTGAGTTTTGAACTTCGCACGCGGCAGATGTGGTTGATTCAAATTGACTTGAATTAGATTGTCATTTTTTAGGCTGACGGTTTGAATTACTTTTTGGGCAGTCCGACTTTCTTGATCAATATAAACGGACCGGCACGAAATATTTAATAGAGCTGAAAGTGGATTAAACAAAAATCAATATATAAAACAATTGATCATATCGAATACATTGATGTTCATTGATAAGGAACCATGGTAATAACTGTTGAAATTAGTTTTTATTATCATCAAATATTTTAATAATATTCATATACTCACTGTAGCCATGTATAATACTACAAACACATCATAATGTTTTGTATACGTTATTATTATGATTATTACAATCTATTAGTTTACATGTAAGCATTAATATCCGAATGCGTTTAAATAATATTAGTATTGCTAATTATTCCTACATTAGACTGAATGCTTGAGAATGGCCTGAACAGTATTGAATACTGTAAACCAACTTATTTTCGCGAATAACTTATTTCGCGTTTTACCCTTTTTATACCATTTCGCGGCTATTTAATTTCACGATTTTCTGAAGTTCAATAAGCAATGATCCAAGTATAACATATTCGCGACGATTAATATTCGCGTTATTTTTCTACTCGCGAAATTTGCGAAATTTGCAAAAATAAATCGCTCGCGAAAATAAGTTGGTTTACAGTATTACGCATTGGATATGTCTAAACATTGGCTTTGATTAAACATACCTTTTATCGTGTGGTTTTCTTTGTTGTGATGTTATGCTATTGTTTCATAAAAAGGGAAAAGGTTTGATACCATTAAAAAGTTTAATCCCGCTGCAAATGTTTGCACCTGTCCGAAGTCAGGAATCTGATGTACAGTAGTTGACGTTTGTTTATGTAATTTATACGTGTTTCTTGTTTCTCGTTTCTTATGTAGATAAAACCGTTGGTTTTTCCGTTTGAATGGTTTTACACTAGTAATTTTGGGGCCCTTTATAGCTTTTTGTTCGGTTTGAACCAAGGCTCCGTGTTGAAGGCCGTACATTGACCTCTAATGATTTTCTTTTATAAATTGTTATTTGGATGGAAAGTTGTCTCATTGGCACTCACACCACATCTTCCTATATCTACTTAATAATTGATTGTTCACACTTTTCGATTACATTAAGACCAGAATTATTTGATAAGCCTAAAAAACATTTAATTTTACGATTCATGCTTACTATTTGACGCTAACTCTATCGATGGTTCGGTTTCTGTGGAATTCATTGAATCCCTCGGTTTGTTATCTTGACTTATCTTTTCTTAATCAATTAACGATACATTCGTCTTTGAAAATATGTAAACTGTTGTCGTTTCAATTAATGAATAATCACATCATTAACCTACCGACAAATACGCTGACAAGGAACACTTTATACATCTTAATGGGTCTTAACAACCACACGTCTGAAATTGAAAAGCAATCAAAACTTACACAGTTAATTACCTTATCTCATGACTAATGGACTTGATGTCTTCAAGCCGTTAGTCAATCAATCAATCAGTAACTTTTACAAACTATCGCACCCTTATTGTGATATTTCTCACAATAATTTTTAATTAACCTGTTGTATTGCCAAAAGGTGTCAGAAGGTTTTATGTCTATAATAACACCCCAAATAAATGTTTGCATAACAGGGAGGAAAATATTCAAAACAATAATATAATTCCTACTGTACAATAGCAGATTAAAAAGACATTTTGAAAGGTGCATACTCTGATGGTAACTGTTTTTCCATTTTCTTTATTTTTTATTCTAACAATTACTTTTGACTTACAAACTTGCATATTTTCACACAGGAAAAAAATCACAATCCACGTTTAATGGAGATAACCACTAAATGTTAATTGAAGTTGCCATTTTGATAACCTTAGACGATGCTATATATTTGTTCATCATTGATGATTTTCACACAATATTTAATATAATGTACATATACGACGAATAATAGATAGTTATAGGTCAATGTATGATTTAAAAAAAAATATTAAGAGTTTTGTATTTTCAAATTTATCTCAGATATTGTCCTTCCATTGGAGCGATACATTTCCAAAATTTTACATTATTGGTTTCGAAAGTTACAATGTGCTCGACTATTTTTTTGTGATTCATTCTTAAAAAAAAGATGACACGATTATGTATCCACTGCAGCACATTATAACAATCAAACGAATTAAATGTTTTAAGTAAATTAGAGTAGCATTTAATTACACAGCCAGGTCATTATTTTTTGCCTTAAAGCAAATTTAATTGAAACTTGGTATCGTCCGGGTTAATTCTTCAAAAGAGAGACCTGTTGTTCATAAAGGAAAAAAAAACCACTTAGGTACTAGTATATATTAGTTGCCTATATTTGTTGCAATCGTCTGTGTAATCTATAGGAAAATTAGTTTATAAAATATCAAAGCTAACAGCTTGCATTAAATAAATCTTAAATTTTCTCGTTCATCAAAGCAGTCAAAACACCTTTCTTTATATAATATAATTGTAAAATAGAGAGAAAAAAAACACCGTTTAAGGCGAATTTGTTTAGAATACAAATTATAATAATTATAAATTAACAAACCTGAATTGAAATGTTCGTCGTTGTATCTACCTCTTCTGTAATGATATAATGATCTGAACAGCCAGGTTTATATACATCTATACATCTACGTAGTGCGTGGTATGTTGTTGAAGCTGTTACATCTTGTTTTGAACATACAATTTGTCAGCACGTCGATAACAATTTACCAATTGACATTGGTTACGGAAGCTAAAATAAATAAATTTTTAAGGTAATACAAATGTGATTTAATGAAGCAGCAATACAAAAAGGAATAATCCACCAGTCAAAGGAAAACAAACAGTCAAATACCAATACACAAAAAGAAAAGATTTCCGCATTATTTCAGCAGACAACAAAAACATGAATTAAAAGAAACCAAACATATACCAGGGATACACTCTGGTACTCCGAAAGGGTGGGCAGTTCCTGTTACACTGCTTGCATCAACCATGATAGTTTAAACTAAAATGAGTACGCATTCGGTGATATCAACAACAAAGAAACAAGAAAGATATTATTGCAACGGGAAGTGTAATATTGGGTTTGCTTAATATTCCATATTTGTTAACAAACAGAAATACTTGAAACTAGTTTACATAACAGAACGTTTTATAATACTCCAAATTGAAAACAGTCATTGAAATATTGATAAAGTCTAATATGGATTCAAATAATGTAACTTCTCTTCACAAATATCATAATCTATATGGACTTCAGAAATATTGTTTAGGATAACGAGAAGTGCCACATGTCGAAAAAGATTTTTGGAGAAGACGTTCCTGTTCTAGAGATTGACGTTCAATCTATTATTAATAAACATATACGTAAATCAAAACGAAATAGTCAATATTGAAAATAACTACGGGTCTTAACATGCTACGGGACAAGAATTCTGAAAAATATATCGTGAGAGAAAAAATGAACTTACTGTTAATAACAGGTACCATTACGTATACATATATAAACGATAGGGTATGCAGGTATTAATTCAACATCTCATGAATAGATAAAGTACAGAATAAGAGCATTTGATTTTTTTTTATGGCAACACAAAAAAGTCGGCTAACTGGGCTAGTGATAACCTTTTCGACAAATACTTAAATCGAACCAGGGGTTGTAAGAACTATGTACAAATACCAGAAATATATTATTAAAAATCAAGTTGTGCATGCACATGATATTGCAGTCTCGGGGCAAACTATTTCTCCAAAGTAATTTTATCAAGGCTATGGATATACTTACCTTTCAAAACGCATTACCGCTTTTCCATTTACCATTTATATCTTAGACCTACGCAGAGTTTGAATGTAATTAATAAGGAAAGCTTCTGATCAAAATATCTCCTTATCATTATGTCTGTCATATGGCAGTCTCTTTTCTAAGCACTTTTAGATTTACATTTATTTAGTGACATTGGATAGACACTATTGCAATGTTACAGGAACATTATTGTTATGTTTCAGACTTATTGACGAATACTCATATTAATATAGGCTAATATTAAGGGCCGAAAGTTTCATCAAATTGAACCTTGTAATGACTGGCTTAGCATCCCTCTTTTTTAGCAGTTGTTTATAATTCTGCTATGTTGAAACTATAAGGTCAGCAGCAAAAACTAATAAGATTGTATAATGTGACATTTACTGGGTTCCATCAGACAAAACTGTAATCATTATGGTTATCATATTACAGTCTGTGCTCAGGCACTTTACAACTGAATGATACGCTATGTCACCATTCATATGTCTAAACCATGCTTAAAACTATTCAATATGATATTTTCAGTAACGATTTATCGTCACATGGAAAACTGATATTTGATACATGCACAGTTACAGACTATTAATTAATCAACAGATCATTTATGAACTAACAATTTAGATTCAAAAATATATTATTTCTAAAAGCTCACCTTACTTCAAAACAAATTGTATGTCGAAATATCAAGATCAGTGTAATTGAAGTAATTTGATGATGAAAAAGTCATTTCTGCAAAAATTATCTAAAATAGCAGACATATTTCTACAGCAAAATTAATGTAAGGAATAAAACCGAACAGTTTTATTAATGTCTATATGAATGTCTAGGTTATTTTCTTTGAGCAAACTTATGGAGTATTTTATTTTATAGATCAGTCTATTAGGAAATTACATAATGACAAAAATTCCATTGGAAACTTAAATCAATAATGCATATATATGTTTGTAGGAACGTTTTCACTTTGATAAAATAAAAAAACATATCACATTACACCCAGAAAATAAGCCTTGATTTGATTTGGTCCTTAATGAACCTCCACTTGAAGCTTTGAATACGTTTTGCTAAAATGTATTCTTTTTGTTATGTTGTTTTTTAATTTTAAATCGCACTTATATTCTAATCGTCGTTATTCAAAATTAGCCAATATTAGATAGATTGTCTATCTTTTACAATATTGTTGCATTAAAAATGTTCGGTTGTTAAGTCGATTAGTGTAATTAACATTGTAGTAGTTTGGTTTGTTTAAACAATTTACATGATGATGTATTCTCTGCTTGACAAATCACGTTTCCAACAACATGTATATGAATACATTTTTTTCAGAATTTGTACATGTATATTTTTTAAATAATTGTATATAAAATATAACAAAATGCGACAGCTTGCATGTCAAGAGAAACATAATAGGTAAGCATTTTCGCATTTAATTATATATTTATATAATGATAATTAAATTAACTTATGAATGCAAAATGATGTAATTTTTAGCTTTCAAAACTTCCGTTTCTACATTTGTCGGCGTTTGTTTTTGTTGCAGTTCAATGTTTCTATGGTTCCGATGATTACCTCTAATAGTTGATGTGTTTCTCTCGGTTTTAGATTTGCTTCTGCTTAATCGATTTATAACGACAATTTTAACAGCGGTATACTACTGTTGCCTTTTCTTACCTTTTATGCAGGTCTGAGAAAAGAAACCCCTAATATTAAATGTCTACTGCTACTCATAATTTATTTCAAAAGTTTTTCATCTTATGGCTAAAACAATCAATTCATAGGGCCACTTTGGTTATTTTCTAAAGTAAAATTCATTTGTATACGACTTCGGTTATATATCACTTAATGAAATCACAAAAACAAATAGTATTAGCTGAATAATGAATTTGAAGGCTTTGTGATAAAGAATTAAGCATGAAAGAAATCCGTCAAACACTATTGCTATTTGTTTTTGGATCAAATTCCGTTTAAGTTGATTTATTCAAGTAGTGCCTTTGTTGTGATATTTACATATTATTTAAAATTACGTAAATTGTCAAAACTGTTTCCTATATACGAACTTACCCGTATACACATGTAATTGCTTAAATAGTTGTAATATTGAGGTTGCTAACTATCATTGTATATGACCTTAAGTGAAGTTGTTCATTGTTTATAAATGGTGAAATGCTTGAATCTTTAATGAGAAAAAAATGGTTTTCAAATCTGACAGAAATTGATAGTTCATTGATGAAATCCACATCTTGAGCATTCAAATTGTTACTGTTAACATTATCACGTTGTGTTCTACTCTTCAGTGTACAAACTTCAAAAAGATAAAAACACGTCTTGAAATTTGTATAATCAATCGTTTTGCAACCCAACTTTATGATTCATAGCCCGAGGTGTTTTTTTTTTTATCTTGCATCTGACGCAGTTCGCTGGATTTTATGTTTTCCCTTTATTTTTTCTTTCTTCCAAAATGATATTAATTGGTAATTCAATATAAAGATGAAATAAAAATACTTAAAAGAATGCATATTGTGATGCATTTGTCAAAACCGAAAACATTTTGTAACCTCCAGTAGAAAAAAGTTAATCCAAAAAGCCTTATCGACATACGGGTGTTCTTGTAAACAACACTATTGAAATACTATTGTTATGATGAAGACACATGTGGGGTTCCTTTGCAGACTCTTAACTTATATGATAGTGACAATCAGGGGCCAACAGTATTATATAATGGGCTGCGTCGGATAGAAATCGACCTTGTGCAAATCAACATCAATACATCTGTAAACCTATTTCTGTTTTGAAAATGAATTGAACGGAAAGTCTGGGACTGTGTACAAATTAAATTGTTACTCGAATGCTACAAAACGAACCAAATTTCCTTTAATATTTCATTGTATTTCGTTTATGAATATTCCAAAATCAATCAGAGTCTCATTCATATACATATTTACCTACACTTGCATAAGGTCGATTTCTATCTGATGCAGCTAATTTAATTATTATGATGATCAAGTGATTTGTGATTTACATAAGCGATATAGGATAGATACTATTATCATGTTAAAGACATTTTTTGTTTACTTGCAGTTTCTTTTTCGGATATTGATCTATATATAAGCAACATTTAAGGGTCAAATTCTCTTTTAATTATTATGTTATGTTATACACCTTATCGCTATTCCCGGCCGACCCGAAAATTTCTCCTGCTTTTTCATTTTGGCGTCAGAGATTTTGTTTTATGACATCAACATTTTACGGGAACTTGTGTGATGTCTAGTAATGGCGGGAAAATAACGATAAGGTGTATTTATAAGCCAAGCCAAATATTTATACAATATGACATTCACTTAATTTAAGTCATGATTCTTTTTCAAATCGTTGACAATAGGCCATTCAATAAGAAACTTTGTTTAAATCCGTCAACATACAATATATAAATTGTTTATCTTAAACACCACTCTTCGGGAATACTTGTTGTATATTACCAAAGAAATTACAAACTTTGTTTTTTGAATATTTATCTTACAAAACTGCATGTACTGTTAAAATTTTCTGGCATTTTAGCAAATATTCGTCATTGTACACGTTCGTTAACCCATGAATTACATGTTTGTACTCTTATGTTTCAATTAATGTTAATTTATATTTTTTAACTGTTAAATATAACTGTTTTTCCTTGTGTAGTTTCCCACACACAAGATGACACAATGAATAGGATTATAGAAATATTATGTAAAATAATGATGTAAAATTATTGGCAAAATGCATTTAATTAATTTGACTGTGTTTTTGTGTCCAACGAGAAAAGATAAAATGTGAAGTCTTTTATCTCAAGAGGCATAGCTCCATTTTATTGAATGAAAAGAATAATGTTATATAGGTTGCTTTCGGTGAGGTTTTAGAACTTTAGAACCATGAGAACCGTGGAATGAAAGACAACATTGTTACAAATTTAGTACTTATACACTATTTTTAATTTCGGTGCAATCAAATTGTGAATATCTCAAAAGTAGACTTGCAAACAAATTCAAAATATCAACCTGTCAAGGTTGTTGTTTCTACTTTTTAACCTTTATGACATGTCCATGTTACTTTTAATCAATACGGGCTTCAAATGGTGTTTTACACTATAAAAAGAGAACAATCTTCTATGTCATTATTCAATCTGTTGGACTTCATAAATTGCAATTATCTGTTATTCTGTTTGCTGTGAAATAACTTATTTTGTTTTGTTGTCATATCTTTTTTTCTCTTTTTGTTTACTTGATATATTGCTGTGTCGTCATATTTTAAACTACTCGGGCCACCAAATTACAGTATCAATAGAAATTCTTTCATACACCTACATGCAAATTACTTAACTATGACTAATAAATCCAAGTTAGAATACATTTTAACATTCAAATGGGAACCAATTGTGCCCTTTTTCTGACCGACATGTTTCTTTATTATTATGAGGCTGTCTTCATACAGGAACTTCTTAGGAAGAAAGATAAGAAGTCAACAGTATCCTTTAACTCTACTTTCCGCTATATAGATGATGTTTGTTCACTAAATTCTTCAAAATTTGGTTACTATGTTGAACGCATCTATCCCATCGAACTAGAGATACAGGATACAATAGATACAGTTAAGTCGGCCTCATATCCTGACTTACATCTAGAAATTGACAATGAAGGTCGGTTTAGAACAAAACTTTACGACAAAAGAGATGATTTCAGCTTTCCAATTGTGAACTTTCTATTTCTAAGTAGCAACATCTCAGCAGCATCTGCATACGGGGTATATATCTCCAAATTGATACTATATTTTTGTGCTTGAATTTTCTATCATGTTTTTCTTGATATAGGGTTGCTGCTCACCAAGAGTTCCAAATGGTGAAGTTGGAGCCATCCCTTCGTAAATTTTACGGACACCATCACGAGTTGGTTAACCGTTATGGAATAACCGTTTCACAAATGATATCGGATGTTCCTTACGTCGTAACTACAATCCCCTTCCCTTTCATGAATGTGACCTACCGAATTAGACTATTTAGCGGATTTGGTATTACATGAGTAACAGGACGGGTGCCACATATGGAGCAGGATCTGCTAACCCTACCGGAGCATATAAGCTCAGCTCTAGTTTTTTAGGGGTTCGTGTTGCTTATTTTTTATTTTTCTATGTTTTTCTGGTTGTCTTTTTCATTTCTAGCCATGGCGTTGTCAGTTTATTTTCGATTTATGAGTTTGACTGTCCCTCTGGTATCTTTCGTCCCTCTATTAAGGCTGCTAAGTGTTTTTTTTACCATATTTCAAATAAGAACACAGATTTTATTTTCGCTTCTAGTTTACCTATCTGGTTTCACTTTATTAAATACTGAGCTGTCTACTTGTTTTAAAACTTGTTGCGTACATGGTTCGATTTATTTTTCTCCCATGACTTCAGCCTGTTGATTATTTTAGCCATTCAAAATTTGCTCTTGAAGTAATATTCGATTTTTTGTTTTAGTTATCAGTATATGGTACAATGTAGTAAAGATGTTTTGGATATCAGGTAAATGAAAAGAATAGTTAAGAACTAACTTATAAATGCGTGTAGGTAAACATTTTGATTTCCTTGCTCGTTTTTTGTTTTTGTTTAGATTTTCCTAAAAAATTTCAATTACGATTGACATAAATGAATACAAGATTGGAAGACTTTCATATTGTGAAAAGTTTTAAAAAAACTAAGACACTTAATATTTACGTAAGTGAGTAACTTAACCTTAAAAAAAGGTCCCAAAATATTTTACAATTTCTGTTACCTCCTGTGAAGAATAAATGCGGGGAAACAATTGTCACTACATGTAAACATGTTTATAAATATAGAAACAAATGATACATATGATGTAAATAAACATATGTAGTGCGATGACAGAATAGGAAAAGGTCGATTATTAAAACAGTTTAATTTCACCTCATGGTACACGGCTAAAAATTGGCACAGTCCTAGAAAAATGATTTTACTTGAATTTAAGATTGGTCGTCAAATCGTCGATTGGTGCAGGTTTTTTTAATTTAAGCTTTAAGTCATCAAATGTGCCTTCAAATGCAGATCATACTGGCATGCAGTTAGTCTTCATTTTTTGTTTATGTATAAAACTTCCATCGAATATTCTTCTTTTTTGTTTTATTCAAACATCAGACATAATGCTTTATGCATTAGGCGAAAAAGATAATCCTAAAAGACTTTTGATGAAAAATTATTAAGGAAAAACTAAAACTAAAAACTAACCGGAACATTTTTTTTTTTCTGATTCCGACATCATACACGAAGCGCTGATGAATAGATTTTATCGTTTCTTTTAAAAAAAGTAAAAAAATGGAATTTTTCTTTCCATGTACACATTTTTTTATGAGATAAGATGGTTTAAAACTATAATTTTTAAACTTTCCAAAATCTCTGCTTTTCAATCATTAACTTAAAAAAATTCCGGATAGTTGTATCCCGTCCATTATTGGGCTGAATACATAGTTTTCCCGTTATAATTTGGACTTGATAACTACTTATTTGTGTTGTGTTTTATTGTTTCGTTAAATTATTTGGATGTCTGTACTTCTTCTTTAAGTGTTGAAGTGATTTTATTTAAATTGGAGGCAAAATAAGTTTTCAGTTGTTTATTTTATCAAGATTTCTGAAAAACTGCACCACATTTTCTTTTGACGACCAGAATAATCTCAAAGTACACTCATTTCCGATTCCAATAAAATATGATATAGCCGTGTACCTTTTTTGACGATTAAAATTTCATAAATTTGACCATGGTCACCGGCCTAATGTGGATAATCACCTCAGTGTAGTCATAACATATCTCCAAATGTAATTTATGATTAGCATGCTATTAAATGTTCTGTTATCTAAAGATTGAGAATGGAAATTGGGAATATGTCAAAGAGACGATAACCCGACCACAGAACATATAAAAAGGTGTATTAGATCAGTGAAAATGGACTTTGTACTAGACCCTAAGACATATAAATGAACTAACATTAAAAAACATACAAGACTAACAAAAGCCACAGTCGCCTGACGAAACGCGCGTCTGGCGTACTAATTATAATCCTGGTAACTTTGATAACTTTGTACACCACTGGGTCGATGCCACTGCTGCTTGAAGTTTCGTCCTCGAAGGTATTACCAGCCTAGTAGTCAGCACTTCGGTGTTAACATGAATATCAATTATGTGATCATTTTATAAATTTCCAGTTTACAAAACTTTTTCAAAACACTTAGGATTTTCTTAATCAAGGCATAGATAACCTAAGCCGTATTTGGAAAACTGTTCGGAATTTTTGAGTCTCAATGCTCTTTAATTTTGTACTTGTTGGCTTTGTAACTATTTTGAAATGAGCGTCACTGATGAGTCTAATGATAGACGAAACGCGCGTCTGGCGTACAAAAGTATAATCCTGGTACCTTTGATAATTGTTTACACCACTGGGTCGATGCCACTGCTGTTGCTCTCTTTGTCTGGTATCACCAACCCAGTAGTCAGCACTTCGGTGTTGACATGAATATCACTTATGTGGTCATATTTATAAATTTCCTGTTTACAAAACTTTGAATTTTTCGAAAAACTAAGGATTTTCTTATCCCAGGCATAGATTACATTAGCCGTATTTTTGAACCTCAATGCTCTTCAATTTTATACTTGTTTGACCCAGAGGTCAGAACTTCAGTGATAACATTAATATCAATTATATGGTCTTTTTTATATGAAAGTTTGAAATACTTAGCGTATTTTGGCACAACGTTTAAGAATTTTGAGTCCTCAATGCTCTTCATTTTGTACTTGTGTGGCTTTATAACTCTTTTCATCTTGAATTTTGGGCCCTCAATGCTCAAAACTTATTTTGTTACATAACTATTTTGATCTGAGTGTCACTGATAAGTCATATGTAGATGAAACGCACGTCTGGTGTATTGAATTATAAGCCTGGTACTTTTGAAAAATATTTACACCACTGGGTCGATGTCACTGCTGGTTCCGTTCCCGAGAGTATCAACAGTCCAGTAGCCAGCATTTGGATGTTCATATGAATATCAAATATATGGTCTGTTTATAGGAAAGTTTCGAAATACAAATGATTTTCTTATCCTAGGCATAGAGTACTATAGCCGTATTTGGCACAACTTTTTAGAATTTTGGGTCCTCAATGCTCAATAAATTTATTAAGAAGGGATATAATTACGATACTGTTGTCAAGTCATTAAAGATTGCATATTTTGGCGTTAATATTGAGTCACTGATAAGGTCTTTGCATCGGAACTAAACACATTTATTCTAAAAACAGTTGTTGGCATGACACGGGTTATGTTCTTCTCATATATGTTATGATGGTATGATACTAAACCCCTAACGGGAAGGATTGTGCCTGATGTTAACATGATGAAATCATAATCTGTCAGTCAGTTTAATTGAAGTCTGGAGCTGGCATGTCAGTTAACTGCTAGTAGTCTGTTGTTATTTATGTATTATTGTCATTTTGTTTATTTTCTTTAGTTACATCTTCTGACATCAGACTCGGACTTCTCTTGAACTGAATTTTAATGTGCGTATTGCCATGCGTTTACTTTTCTACATTGGTTAGAGGTATAGGGGGAGGGTTGAGATCTCACAAACATGTTTAACCCCGCTGCATTTTTGCGCCTGTCCCAAGTCAGGAGCCTCTGGCCTTTGTTAGTCTTGTATTATTTTAATTTTAGTTTCCTGTGTACAATTTGGAAATTAGTATGGCGTTCATTATCACTGGACTAGTATATATTTGTTTAGGGGCCAGCTGAAGGACGCCTCCGGGTGCGGGAATTTCTCGCTACATTGAAGACCTGTTGGTGACCCTCTGCTGTTGTTTTTTATTTGGTCGGGTTGTTGTCTCTTTGACACATTCCCCATTTCCATTCTCAATTTTATGTTCATTTTTGTACTTGTTTGGCTTTATAACTATTTTGATCTAAAAGTCACTGATGAGTCTAATGAAGTCGAAACGCGTATCTGATGTATTAAATTATAAGCATGGTCCTTTAGTAACCAAGTTGCCATTTTATAACAATCTGATGTTAATCTGGAGATGATCAATCGAATGTTCGTTTAAATAATAGATAATAGTATTTTTGGAGCTTTTTCGGTATTTTTTCACCGCGATTTTAATGTGAGGATATGATTTCAAACAAGCCTCACATTAAATACCTACACCTTGGTAATAGGTAAGAGGTACAATAAGTACAGAAAAAAATCCTCTTTATGAAATTAGATCATTTCATGTATCTTTTCGTTGAATTACAATGAAAACTGCACAAAAAGGTTTTTAATTATAGCACATTCATTAATTATCTATTTGATGAGTTCATCAGAGTGGCTTTAGTTGAAGGAGTAATACAGGTAATGCATATTGGCGGTCTAGCTTGTATTTCAATGCAGAAAAAATTCTGAGTCATATTCGTTTGGTGTTAAAAAGTACCAGTTTGTCAGCTGACATTGTTACAGGAAAAGAGGGGTGGATTTCTTTACTTCCAGTGATGGTTAATATAAAACAAGCAATGCAATAATGTTATGTTTAATTTTCACTGTAGTATAAGACAGGATAATGGTTTACTCAAACGAAGTATTTATCTCTTTGACCAGAAGATGAATCTGGCATATTTGGTTTTCAAAAGTGACAATTTACCAAAGGCTTATAGTGGAAACTCAATAGTGGTATTAATCCTAAATGCGGTGGCTCACAAAAAATGTCAATCAAATTGTTAAAGGACCTTTTTCAATTTTCCTTAAAACACTCTCTCACTTTAGGAACTTAAGTTAATGTTCAACCAACTATGAAATCACAAAAGCGTACCTTCTTAGCATTGATGGTTTTTTTTTACTTTTTTGGTTTGGGACCTTATCCTTTCTTTACCTTTTGAATGAAATTCAAAGAATAAACTAGGTGAGAAACAAAAACATAATAAATTTCTAAAATTCTTTATCTACCTCATTCAAGTGTCAAATTCAATTTTTGTTATTTTTGTTATTTTTCTTTTCTTTCTTATTCTTGTTTCTTTTCTTTTCTCTTTTATTCTTCTTATTTTTCTTATTCATTGTTTCTTTAATCCAAGCTAAGTAAGCAGAAACTCTGGAATAAACGCTAGGTCTATTTCCTTCGCAAAAGAGAACACCACCCGATAGTACTCCTACTAGTTTTTTACTGCAAACCATTGGTCCACCACTATCATTCTGAAAATACAAAATAACATGTAATAAATACATATGACAGTATGTAAAACCACAATCTTCGGTAAATCAAGGAAACCAGCATCAACTCTAATTTTTATCGCTGACAGGTAGAAAACAATTTGCCATATCATTTTTACAACTCATGTTATTATATTCAATTCTAACTTATAGTACTATCTTTATTATATTGAAACGTAATTTGAACCACACGAACCTCGAAATAAAGTTAGATTTGTTTTTTGTTACCTTGGCACAGGTGTTTCCAGGACAACGTGTATTTTTTTATTTCCCCTCTTATTACATTATGTTATTGTTTCTATTTCGATTAGCTAGGCAAAAAAAACATCATCATAAAACTAGAGGCTCCAAAGAGCCTGTGTCGCTCACTTTGGTATATGTGAATATTAAACAAATAAACTCATCATAGATACATGGATTCAAATTTGATATATACGCCAGACGCGCGTTTCGTCTACAAAAGACTCATCAGTGACGCTCAAATCAAAAATGTTAAAACGGTCAAATAAAGTACGAAGTTGAAGAGCATTGAGGACCGAAAATTCCTTACAGTTTTGCCAAATACAGCTAAGGTAATCTAATTCTGAGGTAGAAAAGCCTTAGTATTTAAAAAATTCGAAGTGTTGTTAACAGGCAATTTATAATTATGAACATATCAATGATAACTCAAGTCACCACAGAAGTGCTAACTACTGGGCTGGTGATACCCTCGGGGAAATAAATCTACACTAGCTGTCGCATCGACCCAGAACACACATTGATTCATGCGTTCATGAAACATTGCGTTTTGGTGATGGTGATGTGTTTGTAGATCTTATTTTACTGAATAGTTTTGCTACTAACAATTATCTCTATCTTAAATGAATTTGGCCCAATAGTTTACATTGGTAAAAATTGACTATAAAGGGCAATAACTTCTAAGGGGGTCAATTGACCACTTTGGTCATATTGACTTATTTTAATGTTAGATATTTGTGATTTCATCTTTAATTTTGATATGAGAAATGGCAATAGTTTTTGATGGTCATTCAATTAATTTTAATTGTGCAATGATATTGTTTTGCTTCGATCACGACTTCAGATAAACGTACTATTAGAAGGTATTCCCGTGATTAGGTTTTATATCATGATTGTCTTGGTAGAGGGTAAGTGCTCACAAGAAAATTATGAAACAAAAGAGTTCGAAGTGTTTAAATTGAAATTACCCCCTCGATTATTTTACGGACACTGCAACTAGTTGGTTGTCAATGACGGAAAATCTGTTTCACAAATAACGACTGATATGTTTTAAACGTCTTCAGCGTAATCCCGAACTTCTGCATACCGAATAAGACTAACCTTCATTTTAGTATTTCCATGAACAACATGACAGGTGCAACATTTGGAGCAGGATCTGCTTACCTTTCTAGAGGAACTGAGATCATCCCCGATCTATTTTTGTTGGAGTTCGTGTTGCTCAGTCTTGAGTTATCTATATTGTGTTTTATAATCATTTGTTTGTCATTTTGGTCTTTTTTTCATTTTTGCCATGGTGCTGTCTGTCTCATTTCGACTGATGAATTTGGAAATCTCTGATTTATTTTGTCCCTCTGTTATCTTAATTTAGAAAAATATAAAACGAAAATAGCAGGGTCGACATGCTACAATGTTTATTAATCTTTTGAAAAATTGCGTTATAATTTGAGTAAATGAAATATAGTTACAGTGCAAGAATCCTTTTTTCCCTCTTGAAGACATATCATGTCCTTCAAAGCAAGACCAAACCAAGAAGTTCGGCAGTATTCATGGGTGACAACTGGCATTGACACTACTTGCAGACGATCAGGATAATTCTCCCCTATAATCAAAATTGTTAAATAGTACAAAGGTTGTGAAATTTAATTAAATCCTGTATAATTATGTATCGTAACATCAGTTTCCAAAGTTACGTGAAAGTTAAACGCTAATAGAGAAGTTTAACCACGCCTCATCATTTGAATTTTCTCGTTAGTCGAAATCGGACTATGATCTATATATGTATCTGTTTACATCCACGCTATTGATGTGGTTTTGTTTTTTTGCAGTTGAAAGAGTAAACCTAATTTTATGGCTCTATTTCCTTTATACAATCCATCCTATTTTTCTTTTTTTAATTTTGCTATCATTAGATCTTTTTCAGATTAAGAACACAATTAGACAGATGTGAAATCGGTTAATGAAAAAGTGTAGGTCAGTACACAAATACACCTTAATAGAAATATAATCTGCGTGTTACAAAATAGGCCAGTTCCAGGACACGGACGAATATATCAAGTGACTTCCATCACCACGTGACAAAAATGTATGCATTGTCATTTCCAACATGTGTTGAGAAAACGGGTGAAAAATTTTGATTTTATCATGCAGAAAATATTTTGGAAATTAAAAGCTAATAAGATGGTCACCCTCCCTCAGTCATACGGTAATCAAGATTTCGATCTTACGGAACATTTACTATTTATATACTACCCTACAGAATGACGATTATGAAAGTGCTGGAAACTTTTAATAGAGTTGGGATACAGACGCGCCTTCTATCTGGCAAATAACGTCATACCGGCGTGCGAAATTGACGATCTTTGTCACTGAAAGACATGATTCCAGAAATGAGCTATTGTTTCAACACCACAAACAGTATTGTCACAGGTCATGTTCATTGATAGTATATGGAATTGGGATTCAGTTTTTAATGGTGCTGTTGTATGTATTTTGAAATGTAACCATTACAATAAAATTTATAAAATAGTCATGTGAAATAGTATAGAATTGTGCTAATACAGTTTAGTAATGATGTATTTATTTGTATTTTCGATCCATGTTTTTACTTATAAATCAAAACTGTGTAAGACAAATTAATTCCTGTGCATATAATTTCTAAAAATAAAATAAATGAACTACAATTTGTTTCCAATTTAGAAATATATATATAAAAAGAGAATGTCTTCAACAGCTAATATAACTGAGTGAGTTGAAGTTTACAACAACGAAATATGACGAAATCATTTACGAAATCTATTGAAAATGAAGATTATTCTACATGTTATAAGAAATTACAACATCAACATGAAACAATGCATAAGGAATAATGATTCAAAGCCATGGATAACCGATAAGTGGACAATTTTGCCTTGGCATTGTCAGTTTGTTTTCTAGATTATTTCTTTAGTACCTGTCGACTCTCTTTTGTAAGGTTTCAAATCTTGATAAAACATTAAATAAAATGTTATTTGTTACAACTGATTCTGTTGTTATGCGTTTTCTAGAGAAGAAAAGACAAAACTGAAAGTCTAGGTGTCTGATTTATTTTCAGTGGTAATGCTATTGATAGTTCTGTCTGTTGTTTGATTTGTTTTTTGTTAAAACAAAAATTCATGATATTGTCCTTTTGTGTTCGACATATAAGTTTGAATATCCCTTTGGTATATTTAGCTATTGTTTCTCTAACTAAACGTCAATTTATGATAAAACATACCTCTTGTAACTGTATTTCCCCATCCGGATATTGTACACAACTCTCCGGTATAATTTTTTCCTATATCAGTGTCTAGGTCGATTTTATTAATGGTAGACCCGAATTTAAGCGGCCTTCTAAGTTGTAGTAGCATAAGGTCCCTTTTCATTTCTGTATTAGTAAATATGAAGTTCGTGTGCTGAAAGATATTACTTTTATAATTAGGATACACTAATGGTATAACTAATAGGTGTTCAAATATAAATCTTTTAAAAAAAATCGTGATTATTTTCTTTTTTGTACTTAAGGAATTACTCTGTTAGTGTTTTATAAAAGGATTTTCATGCGCCAATATTCTTGTATATCCAGCTAATATTATTCAAGGACTTATGCCACATTGTTCTAAATATCTAGAAATAATCGAAACCTCAGTTGATAGATTTTTAAGAATGTGAATCTACGGATGGACGCAGTTTACGAACTTATCATTACATAATCTTGGGTAATTTAAGCCCTATTTAAACGCATATGTCTATGATGCAATATTGATACATATAGTGGTTAAGGAGGCACCTACAAAATAAACACAGAATATAAAGAGGTAAAATTACTACAGAACTCCGGGGAAAATTCAAAACGGAAAGTTTGTACTCAAATGGCAAAATCAAAAGCTTAAACAAATCTAACTGTCATAATCCTGACTTAGTATAGACATTTTCTGATGTAGAAAACGTTGGATTACACCTGATTTTAAAGCTAGTTTAACCCCTCACTTGTATACCAGTCGCATCAAATTCCATTATATTGACAACGATGCGTCAAAAAAACCAACATACATGATAGGTAAAAATATCAAAAATAAGTGTACATCAGTCAACATTGTGTTGTAATCATAATCAAGAACGGAGAGACGGGCAATCAGGGTGGGCGCATTATTGCCCAAATATATAGTTGGGTATAAAATATGCCACTTAAAGTCTATACCTTATAGAAATTTTTCAAAGGTATAATTGTTTTCATCTGACTCAAACGAGAACTTCCAGCTGCTACTCTTATATTCTTTACCCTAAAATGAAAATAATCAAACTGCAGCGTGATATAGGAAACTGATTTGGAATTGGTTGTAATTTATTCCAATGAAGAAGGCCGTAATGGCCGAAACGTATGGGAATTTGTTTTATAGTTTTTATTATATATATATATTACCAAATTTGTTATATATATATATATATATATATATATATATATAACAAATTTGGTAATATTGTCAATGAGACAACTCTCTATAATTGACCGACACAGAAATTAACAATTATATGCCACATAAGGTCTTCAAGAGTTTTTTGGACAACGATCTATATCACTTTACATAACCCGTCAAGTAAACCCTAATTGAATTTTTGTTTCAAATACATATTTCATTTATTCTTTGAAAAAAAAATATATCATAATCTATGTCCAGTTGAAGAAAGTGACACATGAAAGATTTTAGATTTATCAAATCTCAACTTGTTAAAAAAGAAATGTGAATAACTTTTACTGAGATCGTTTTTGATGAGTAGTGAAAAGAAGCAAAGGTGATAATTTGATTATGACAACTGAACTTGACTTGAATATCCCTAATAGGTTTCTGCACTTTGCAGAACCGTTGCTGAATTTTGGTCGGTGACGAGACGCATTCATACTACAACTATATGAAGGACTAAACTGCGTATACACGTAAAGGTATGAGCATTCCTGTCCTGCTATCTTAAAACAAAGGAAATATTGGGTGGTTGAACCCTCGTGTCAGCACTATCCTACAACCACATATCAATTTAGTGGCGGGATCTGAGGGTTGGAACTCCCATTTTTAACGATCAATGAATGGGGACATATTGTTGAACCCCACTCCTATATTATGATTTGAAACCCCCATTTTGAAAAAATGACTGTAGATTTTATTAATTGGCAAAGAAGAAATAATTCCAATTATATGCCAATTAACCGGTTTTTTTAGTTATGCAGTATTGATTTTAAAATTTAAACCGCATCTATAAACATCTTAAAACTAAAAAGACCATATTGCTTCAGGGCATATGAAGTTTTGTCTATGTTCTAAAATACAAAAGAAGGGGGCACTAATGCACATCAATAATTCTTAGAAGCTTCGTGTAAAAATAATAGTATGACGACAACGAAGTTTTTCTTTAAAAGGTCTCTATTTGGATGTCTTCTGACTTTTGTATTTAATAGTTTTTTAACTCTTGATTAACACTCATGTCAATTGTAAATTAGCCTCTATATTTGTTCTACAGTATTTTGACATTGAAAACTCAATCTTTAGAATACCTTATTCATGAAAAAATATAGGATTCTTTGATTTGAGAAAGGACAAAAAACAAACAATGCCAAAACATATCAACAATTTGATAATAATGATAGGAAGGAAACAATTAACGAAACACTTCATAGAATGTAACGACTGAGTAGTGAAATGATTCCAATCAAAGAGTTTGAATGATTTCAGACGCCCCGGTAGGGTAATCATGATTAATACAGATGCGCATTGTATTATATTTTCAACTGTAAATAACATAGCTTACGGTAATTCAGGATAAGTATTACAATGTCCAGCTGTAATAACCCAACTTTTGTCAATAATTGATCCACCGCATATATGGGTAAAATTGTCTTTTTCGGTTCTTCTGATCTGAACAGAGACCTGCCATGGATGATCTTCAATGTTGGCATTGTCACCATTAACTATCTTTACACTTGTATCAGCCGAAAATGTCTACATAATGATAGAAAATGAATTAAAGATATATGCATAGCAAGCCCCAAGTAAATACATAAAGAGTAAAGAAATGCTACATTTTTTATCAATAGATCTCCAAGTTAAGACATTTTATTTATAGTAATAATAAGATAACATTTTAGAAGTTTTTCCTTAAAGAAAATACAATTATCATAATGAATTCGAAATCACTAGGAAAAGAGAGTGTGTAGCGATTGTACAATTGCCATCATCAAGTCACGGAGAAAGCTGTGACAATTCTAGAAAGGCGATGACAATTCCTTTGAAAACGGAAATAATACCGTTACTCTAATTTGTTTCGTCAACATTGATTCTAATTTACATTTGATATCCGTCAAATTGTTGCTACATTGTAGTACACAACATGCATTGTCCTTATATAATTATCGAGAACGTTTCCTTTGTATGTGAAAACATATTGATGTTCATTTTAAAATAAGGAGCAGTGTGAAAACTCTTAAAATTGAACTAAGTTCATCTTATATTAACTTAATGTTCATATACGTACTGTAGACATGAAGAACACTACAAAAATATATGAAATTATTTTTACTATTATCAAAATCATTCTCATGTATTTTTTTCATGACTAGAATTACAATACATAAGTTCGAGTGTGACTTATCTTTGGGTTTGTACGTTAATGAGTAACTCGATAGGTACAACAAAAAAAACTGGTTACACATTAGGAGCAACTTAGAAAAGCCCTTTTTTTATTGAACGAGTTGCTCAGTGTCTGTTTTTTTTTTTTTTTTTTTTTGTATACTCATAATAATGTAGTTTGTTTTTTTTCATTTTTTTAGCATTGCGTTGTTCTTAAATGTATGAATTTTTTGAACGGTATTTGTGTCCCTCCTTTAGACAAAAACATAATTATTTGTACAATCATGATTGATATACCATATAATTGACCAATAGCCAATATTCCGAGGAAACCAGAATTTATGGCAGTGGATGTCCTAAAAATTGTTTAAAAGACTCAACATAACTGAAGAAATGATTATTTAGAACTTGAAAAACATTTTTAGATGAAACAAAAGCAAATTGCCGTTTAATACTATTTCGTTTGTTTGTTTGATGCGAGTAAAGCATAAGACGCTTGTTATGCACTTAGTCTCGCTCTTCTGTGTGTACATGTGATAACTTACTTTTTTTTATTATTATCTTGATTTGTCTGTTTCTAATCGATTTGAGATATTTGAACATAGTTAAACTATTGTCGACTTAATATATAGGTAATTACATTTAATTATTAACTTACCGACAAATACACTGACATTGAGCACTCGATACATCTTCATGTTTCCAAACAACACCACGCCTGAAATTGAAAATAAGATTAACAATGCGAGTTACGTGCATCTGATGGCTCGCTGATCCTCTGTATGAGGGTGTTACTTCATTTATCAATTAACCTTTGATTTCTACAAAATATCGTACCCATAAAGTTATATTTTAGAATAATGCCACATGCAATAAAAGAATAAATGACAGATATATCAACATTTACTTTTGAATGTTAGACAGCTTGTACAAGGTACATATTTAGTCATCCTATGTTAGATTTCATCTTAGTACATTCACCTATGTTAAGGTGTTATATTCATCAAGGAACTTATTCAAGCGATAGTCGGTATCGCTTTTATTTTTGTTGCTTGTGTCGAATGATAATATTTAGTGACACAGACATGTTTCAAATAAATTGATTTAGTGAAAACACGCCATTAACTTGCATAGAAAGCATTCTTATCATTCGAGATATTCTATGAAATATCATGATTGAAGAACTATATTATTTCTTTTCCAGTTTTTGTAATAACGACACTATGTAGTGGTATTTACCTTTGCAGTCATTTAATTTTACCATTTAAGAAAGAAAAATGTTTGCATGATTATATGTTTTCTTGTCTGATATTGTTTCAATAAAGATAAAATGTCGTAAGTAGATATATTTAATCACTAACTTAACGAAAATTAGTATTTTTCAAATAAAGGCAACAGTAGTATACCGCTGTTCAAAACTCGTAAAGCGACAAATCGGGGTAACAAACTAAAACAAGTTTGATTAGTATATAACCTTTACTTTTCTTGTGTAGAAATAGAAAAAAAGAAATTCTATACGAAATGCCCATACCTTAATTCATTCTTCTAATTCATCTATATCAAAATTAATCATATAAGCTAAAATAACATTTGAAAAAATCTGTTATATTCCAGTGTAGCCATAAAGAAATCTGTCTTTATGTAATATAACTGTGAGACCACCGAAGACGTCATCAGCCTGAGGAGAAATGAATGCGGGAACATATTCAATTAAAATATATTTATATTAATCACAAATATGATGTAAAATGTAAAATAACAAAAATACCAAACTCCGTGGAGAATTCAAAACAGAAAGTCAATTTTAAAATTGCAAATGAAAGACTCAAACTTATTTAACGGATGCAAAATAACAGTCGTATTTCTTATATGGTACTTGCATTCTTTTTATATGTTGAAATGGTGGATTAAACGTGCTTTGGTCGCTACAAAAACCTCTCACTTATATGACAGTCGCATACTTCCGATTATATTGACAACAATAAGTGAACAAAACAAACAGTTTATACATAAACAAACCTTAATTCAAATTTTCGTCGTTCAACCTACCTCTTCTGAAATGATATGTACATATGAATATCCAGGTATTTATATACATACATCTACGTAGTGCGTGGTATGTTGTTGAAGCTGTTACATGTTGTTTTGAACATAAGATTTGTCAGCATGTCGATTAGAATTTACTAATTGACACTGGTTAAGGAAACTGTAATATATAAATGTGTATGTTAATACTCCTTAAGCTCTAATGTTTATAGAAGAAATAGAAAATGGAAACGGTAATTAAAATCCATCAGTCAAAGGAAAATAAACATTCCATTAGCAATACGAAAAAAGACGAGGTTTAAACAACGTTTAACATAACCCTAACGTGATAACAAATACAATTTACTACAACAAACCAAACAAACACCAACATGAACCCTGGTACTTCATAAAGATGGATTATTCCTGTATCATAAGTTGTACCCACCATGACATGTGATCACATTCGGTTATTTCATAAACAAAACAAGGACGAAGATATAATGCCGAAAGGCTTGTTTAAACAATGTTTTGGTCCAATTTGCAAACTTGAGGAAGACATTGTATTCCTTTTCCAGGGTCATGCCTAAATAATGTTGACGTCATTCAATAAAAATCCTTATAGAAGAGCATGATTGAAAGTACCATAACATTTTTTAAAGTTTTGTTTTATTTCCGACTAAATATTGCGAATGTAAATTAGGTTTTTTTTTACAAAACACATATTTTGAGCAACAAGTCATTAGGATGACAGAATATACAATAAACCACTAGAACATTGTAAAAATAAAATCGTCTTTTTTTTTAAAACATAATCAGGGACAGCTGGCATTTTTGCAAGAATTTGTCTATTTATAAGTGTGCTAGGTTTTATGAATAACTGATAAAATAAAATTATGCCATTAAACAGTATTTTGGTAGACCAGAGAGCTTTCTGGTTTTTATTGCAATCTACTTATGTTCTTATTTCTTCAAAAAGTAAATTCTTGTGTATCATAAGTAATCCATGGTTTTTTAGTATGTACATTTTTAACTTTTAACAAATTACTTACACCAAACACATACAAAAGGATTGTATTTACAATTTAAACGGGACATTCAAAGTTGATCTAGATTTACTTGGTGAGACATTCTAGTAGCAATAATGTCAGATACCAGAAAGACAATCAAAATTCAAAATAAACTGACAACGCCATGGCTTACGCACGTATCTTCTAGAACATATAATTTGAAGCTTGAAATCAATGAAAATACTTTTAAAAAAACTGATCCGCTATTTTTTCATGTGACAACTTTATGACAATTATTCTCCATCGGGTAACACATCGTTATACAGGACTAACACTATATATATATATACTATAATAAACATTATCATCCTTTATTACTGACAAAATAGCTGATCTATGGTCCACCTACCATTTGTCAATATACATATCGTGCTTGTTGCAACTCTAGAGAAAGCTGACAAGGAAAGGCATATACTTGAAAATTTTTGTAACAATTCAGCAAGTTTTTCTTATTGCAAATGTTCTTTACCCCAAGACCTACACGTTTGTACTTTAACACTTTAATTTATGTTTTGATATATTTTTATATTTTAAACATGACTATTTTCTTGTGATCGTTTCCTACATGTACATTCAGGATGTGACATTTAAAACAATTATTAAAATATTATGTAAAATAATCATGTAAAATTATTGACAAAATGCATTAAATCAATCTGTCTGGTTGTTTGTATCTAACAAGAAAAGACTAAATGACTTTTGTATTATCCTTTACCACAAGAGGCATAGCTTCAAGTATTTGTTCAACATATAAAAGCTGGGCGAAAGAAACAAGAGGGGCAGTCAAACTCACAGATCGAAAACAATCTGACAATACCATGGCCAAAGAAAAAAGACAAAGAGACAACCTATAGTTTATCAGACTAAAAATTTAGTTTTTGATTAATTTTAAAACTATGTTTTTTTGTTTTGTTTATTTTTCTGCTGCTTACATGGCTTGGTCATTTCTCTCTTTTAACTTTAGCTTGTTGATTCTCTTAGTCTTTCAATACGACAGCTTGGCGGTGATTTTGTAATTTATTCGTTTTTTATTCTATAGCTACTCACCATTTCAGTTTAATCACGTATATCTATTATATAGTAATTTTATAAAATTTACTCTTTGCAAAACTATGTATTATTCTTGATGATAATGATTTTTTGTCCCAGTCGGATAACCCTGGCCTCACATTTTTTGGTACTTTTGGTCCACGGCGATCTTCAACTTGGTAGTTGTTATGGCTTTCAAACTTTTTACATCTGAGCATAGTTTTGTGTGGACGTAGCGCGCGTCTGGTGTATAAACATATTTTTTAACCTATTACCTTTGGATGGCTATTATTCGTTTGTTTTTCTGTAATATATTTTCTCCCATGTATCTGTTTATTTATTGTAACCCTGTCGTGTAATGTTGAAATTTTAATATTATAATTAACACTGCCATTTAAGCGGTAGGTTTGGCATGCCACAAACCGGGTTTGACACTCCAATTTTTCATAAAATGCCCTGTACCAAGTTAGGAAAATGGCCATTGTTACATTATAGTTCGCTTCTCTGTGTGTTACGTTTCGGTTTTGTGTCTCTGTTGTGTTGTAATTCTCTTATACTTGATACGTTTATCTCACTTTTAGTTTGTAACCCGGATTTGTTTTTTTCTCTATCGATTCATGAATTTTGAACAGCGGTATACTACTGTTGCCTTTATTTATATCTTTTTTATAGTTTTCGTCACCAATACAGTGTAATAAAGATGTTTTGAATATCATATAACCTGATTGTTGGAATTTCTGTTGTCTATATATGATGTATCATTAACTTGTTCTATTTTGAATTTCTAAGAATTGGGGCATAATCTTTTCTGATGAAAATTAAGAATAAAAATTGCTTTTGGTTCATTTAGTCAATTACAATTATAAGAACACATCTCCTGGCCATGTGCATGTCCTCATGGGTACTATCATACACAATGTATCATTTAAAATACTCAATTGTATGGTCATTTCGTTAAACATCTCAAAGTTTTAAATCGGAAAAAAACACAGACCACTAAGGCCAATACGAAAGCTTTCAATACCAAGAGTATTTTTAAAAATAAAAGGCAATTTCATTTCTATACACATTGTCATTGAAAATAGAAAAACGACCCGAAAAACTGATGTAATCAGAAGGACTTTAAACTAGATATGAATTCCAGTGCGTGTGATTGGTCATAATCTGTTTGATTTAAAGTTAAGAATTATTTTCTATATAACTAGGAATCAAAGTTATCAACGCCGAACAAATCTGACACATTTAGCATAAAAAGTAAAATCACAAAAATACTGAACTTAGAGGAAGATCAATTGGTAAAGTCCATAATCACATGTCAAAATCAAATAACAAAACGCATCAAAAACGAATGGACAAAAACTGTCATATTCCTGACTTGGTACAGGCATTTTTAAATGTAGAAAATGGTGGATTACACCTGGTTCTATAGCGCTAACCCTCCCACTTTAATGACAGTCTCATCAATTTCCGATATTTTTACATTGATGCGTTAAATAAACAGACACAATAAATATAATAGTCAAAATATGGGTACATCAGTCATCATCGTTTAACAATTTTAAAAGGAACAATTTAAGGTGGTATGGGTGTCTTCCTCCATCTTGGATTGTAAAAAACAGAGAATCAAAGGTCCAGATTTTCCATCAAGTTAGCAAAATTTGATGCAGGAATGCAGATGTTTAATGTACATTTTCATTTAAAAGTACCAATTTATAAGAATATAACTTCTAAATATTGATATTTTTGCAAATGTTAATCATTTTTGGTTGTTTTTATTTTTTTTTTAAAATTGGCATTTTAAGGGGAGGTAACTCTAAAAAAATGCATTTTCTGAAGGACTCTGTATGGAATTTTCCTATTTTGTATTTTAGCCGGAAAAAACGTACGGTGATCCTATCTTTTCTTTTGATATTCTCAAAGCAGTGTCTGAAAGCTATCTTTTCCTGAAGTATTTAACAATTCTATCATTTTGTTTAGTTTCTAATCACAAAATGGTGTTTTTTCCTGTATAATCCATACAAAATGTGTCATTTTGTCCCGTCCTGTAGCTTGAGAAAATGCGCGGTGACCTATCATTTTTATTATATTTTTCAACATGTATCAATAGATACAACATTTTGGCAAAGTATGAACAAATTCTATCATTTTTATTTTAGACTCCCATACCACCTTAACAGAACACAAAAACATCTACTATTTACGAACACATTTATTGATCTGAGTGTCTGACGTCAGAAAATTTTATACGTCACATAAATTTGTCGTTCAATGTACGTACAAACAATTTAAAATTTTTCATGGGAATGTTAGCATACAGGGTTAAAAAATCAAAAGTATGTAAGAATAAATTTAAGAAATAGACCGAGATTTAAACTAGTCCAAAAGTTATATATAGATAGCATGTTTGTATCAAAGTCGGTATTTCATAAGTTTCGAATTTGGGATTCTCCATCAATCCGACGGTAAAGAGGATATGTTAAGTTTACTTTATTTTTATATTTCAATCATACAAATATAATTATTCAAAGACGTAAGTTGAATGATTTGTGCAAGTTTGTAGTAGTATTTTGAAGTTGCAAAGAACTAATGAAACCTTACGTTAAAATAAAATCTCTTCAAATCATGTAAAGAAACTGTAACCAAACAGTTTCCATCGCTAAACAAAAAATAAAATCACAAAAATACTGAACTCAAAAGAAAATCAATTCGGAAAGTTCACATGGCAAAATCAAATAACAAAACACATAAAAAAACGAATGGAAAAGAACTTTCATATTCCTGACTTGGTACAGGCATTTTCAAATTCAAAAAATGGTGGATTAAACAATGTATTGCCGTTATTAAAAGTGCATCTGAATTTTATTCTACTGTGCATCTGGTGTAATCTTACATATTTATAACTTTGCCGAACATTTCAATTTCATGACTCTAAGTATCATTTTGATCAGGTCGATATTATAAGGATTGGTTGAGTTTGAACTCATTAACTTTGGAGTTTAATCAGCATATATTTGGTTTCTGAAATTAACTTATTGTTGAAAGTAAAATAGACATGAGTTGTACTTTCAGAAACCATATGAATAGAATTTTATAGGAGACACACAAAGTTTCCCTCCTTTTTGAGTACACAAAAAATCCATCAAAGTCTGTGTTTTTCTCTGATTTTGTACTTGTTACTCAAGTATATTTAGTTACATCCTGACGTAGTCATTATAATTGAACATATCAAGGGTACACATGCTGAAATATCTTGATACTTTACTTACCAATGGATTTCTGTTTAGACCTGAGGATAAACAAGGTTTACTACAAGTATCACATAGCATAAACATTGATGATCAATAAAAATGACGACAAGTTCTGATGAACCATCCCAGACTAATCTATTCTCTGGAAAATTATCCCATTCATCAAATATAGAGACGTTCTTCGTATATTTAAGTAATGACTGTAATTTTTTTTCTGAAGAAATAACATAAAACATGTGGTGCACACTGTTAAGCGAGTTATTTTAAAGTGTCCACTACATTTTGTATGTTATTTCGAATACACTGAAACAATTATTACAGCCATTTCTTATAATGCCAAATGCCATTTTAAACCGGAGTAAACCATGAAAAAAAGTTGATGACGTCAGGTTGACATGACAAAATTATGTCTATGAGCTGTTAAACATAACAACGTCAGCCAATCAGAAGAAGCGTTACATCCATTACTAAACTATACATGTATAGTACGTAATAAACTGACAAAACCACGAAAACAGAACATTAACCAAACTATCATGGAAATGATGTCAAGGTTATATGAACCCTGCAAGCATGTACAGCTGACAACAAAAGCACACACTAAATAATATTGAACTATACGTTACTAGTATATTGACTTATAACCTAACAGAAGCATACCAATGATCAATGTACCTTGAAAATTAAAGAAGGTTATAGGAAAACCTGCTAGTCAGACATGTACACCTCACCTGCTGACTTTGTTAATTGCTTCTATCAAATTGAACTACAAATAAAGAATATACGAATACGGGTAAGTCTTGCTAATATCTTCACTAACATCTAGAAATTAACAAAGAATGTTCGGTTTAGAAATATACAGATGGTTCAGCTTCCCAATCGTGTGCTTTTAATTTCTTAACTTAAACTTGAAGTTAATTACAAGTTAACCCTATCTGAGCTGTATGCATAACTAACGAAAAAAAAAACCCACACTAAATATAGTTATCCTATCATTAAAAATAAGTGGGTATTTCACATGACGCCTGGCAGTTTAGTCCAGCGGCTACAAGCAGATTTCAGACGAATTGTACACATTCTGCTTCAAGCATGAAATTTGGCATAGACCTTTCTCAACTATTACTCTTTTATTTCAGAAAGGGAGGCATTTGAAAAAAATGTCTCACTTCCGGTAAAATTCAAAATGGCGGACATCATATTTTAATCGGCCCAAAATCGAAGGTATGATTATCATGCTGCTATAATAATATTTGGTACAAACCTTTTTATGTACTAATTTTGGATATATTATATAGATAAGTTGTCTTTAAAAACCCTAATTCCGTTAAAATCCAACATAGCGGGCATTATACTAAAATAAGCTTTTTATTTAGGGAGGGTGATTGAAATGTGTTTTAACGTATTGCTTCTATCATCAAATTGTCCAGGAACCTTTTTTTATGCTTCTTAGTGATACTTTGTAAAAGACATATGTCTTAAAAACCCTTACTTCCGGTTATATTCAAAATGGCGGACATAGAAATCTATATTTTTTAATTTTGATATTCAACTTCTTTTCAAAATGTGAAGAAAGTGGGGTTTTTTTTGTGGTGGGCATTACATTTTTTGCTTTTAGTTATCCTTTAAACCAATAATCATATTTTGTAGTTAATATTTAAATACAAATTTAACACTTTCGGTAAAAAAAAAACAATATGGCGTAAATGTCAAAGATTAGTCCTCAATCCATAAGTACTAAATCATTTAAAAAATTACCACTATTTGGCCAAAAAAAATGTTAACTCCCAGTCACCAACACATGTTCACGACGCATGGCAATGTAGACTTGATTTTCCACATCAACAAAAACCGCGGCAACCTTTCTTAAATCCACAATGTGCAAGCTTCTGACAAAATGATGAGGCATCAGAAAGAGTTTTTTAAAAGTGATCCTCTTTGTCCCTTCGTCATCAATTAGCGCCTGAACTGGGTAGCATAAGAGCTAGTTGCAAGCTCGTCCCCTAAACTACTGTCTTAGTTTATTGTACGTTTTGCATGCTGGAAAATACTAGACTAAGTTGAGGGAATAGCCTTAATTAGCCTTCCATGTTGCTTAAATAATTATTTCTTGCTTTGTTAACCATGCTTACATATGTACCCCATCTGATAAGTTTGTGCGAACTTACAGTAAACACCGGTGATTTAGGTGCAGTGTATATAAAGTGCGAATCCAGCTAGTTCATTTTTACTGTTATATGCGGGTATGTCTATTGTAGAATAAAGGATCATGGGAAAACTGTATTTGTTTACGTTTTGAAAATATCAAGTTAAAGGATTTTAAGTTAAGTTTTAACATATTTTCATTGTGATATGTCTTTATAATATACAAACATAGCATTAAACTTCAAATAAGTGTTATAAAAGCATCATAATATAGCATATCGATTATTGAAAGCGATCCATTTTAACTATAGATGCGATGAATTATCACTGTTAGTGCAGTCATTATTAATGTAGAATTTTCAAAGATGCGAGGAATTTTTATTGTAGAATTATGTGATAAATGCACTTGCAACAAATGAAAAAAAAACTTAGTTGATGACTTTAGGATTTATGATACATGTATTTTCCAATTGAAATACAAACTCCTCATTCATTCTTCATCAAATATATAGCTTTTCAAATTTGTAACAAAAGCGATTCTCAAAATGTCATATTGTATTCTTCAGATTACGTTTCTCCTTGATTTTAACTTATATAGTGAATCACTGGAGCGTGACAGCAGCGGGCCCTCTTAAGCAGTCAGTGGGCCCCTACTTATGAAAAATTCTAGATCCGCGAATGGATACTACCACAGAGGTAAAACCATGCACATTTGGGTTATTGTACACGAAATGCATGCTACAATTCATTTTTGTTGATTTTAGACCCTTTGGAACTCTATGTGGGCTATTTCAGCAACTAGGCAAAAAATCCCAAAACTTGATACATGGTCAGATTCAGCATGTCAACGAATTCCAAATATCTATATTAAAGGACTTTTGTTTATAAATTTGGACCCCACAAAATTGAAAAAGGGACGAAAAATATGAAAAAATGCATGCATCGGATACTTTTGTTATTGAAGGCATGACTGTAACAATAGGATGAAGATACAAAAATATCTTTTTCTGGGGTCTCATTTGGGGGTTCTGATCCCGGATCCCGCTTACTGTTTTAAGAGATTCCCGTATTCCGCTTATTGTTTTGTCAGATTCCCGTATCCCGCTTATACTATGCAGTTCTAATTTTTTGTAATTATCCGTGTCCCGCTAGACTTCATTTCCCGTTTTTCTCTACACAATCATTTGACTTTCACCTGTCACGCTTGCAAAAAATCGGCAATCCGGCGTGACGCTTATACCCAAATGCGACCCACTATTTTACTCTATTCTGACTCATATAAAGCCCATTATAAATATATTAAAAAAGTAGCGTTGATTTTTTCATCTCTTTTTATCCCGTCTCGTTTCGTTTTTGAGCCATATAGATGTCGTATGTGACAATGAGACAACTCTCTATCCGAGTCACAATTTATAAAAGTAGACCATTATACGTCAAAATACGGTCTTCAACATGGAGTCTTGGCTCACACCGAACAGCAAGTTATAAAGGGCTCCAGTGTAAAACCTTTTAAACGGGAAAACAAAGGTGCAATCTATATCAAGATGTACGTAATTAGTGGTGAAGTGTCATGGAAATGGATAAAAAAAATAAGGATAAAGATCTCTATACGCTTTATAAGATACTGAATGGAATACATTTGAAATAAATGTTATTTCTATTGAATTTAGTAGAGTGTTTTAAAACCAAACTTTTATCCGTAAATTAAATTTTATCAAATCTTTCTCTTACTTTATCTATTATTTGAGCAAGTCGGCTAAATTAAGGCTTTACAGCTAATTTCCTACTGCATGTAAAGCAAAACTTTGGTTGGCTTGCTTGCTTTGTTTGTATAATTGTTTATACAAACTTTGTAAATAAGACTGACATTTTTAAACAATATGAATAGGCATAGTTTAACCTGTATTTTTAATATTGGAATTAAATTGGGTGTTATCATAATGATTATCCAATAAAAAAGCAAGCAAATCAACTTAAGTCTTGCTCTACATGCTTAAAGAAATGAGCTGTAATAGATAAAAAAAAATAATAATTAGACAGTGAAAATGCACCGCATATACAATACTAATGATTCGCTCCACAGTTAAAATGAAAGAATAGTATCATTATTCGACAGTAAACATGACTAGCATTACGAAATCATCATAGTGGAATTTAGTTAAATATGAAGAAACTGAATGACAAAACATATTCTACGTTATACAACTTTAATAATTGTATTAAAATGAACATTTTTTACTGCAACAACATCTCACCTGTTAGTTATAAAGCACCTGCACGATCTGTTCGTGAAATGTCCTAAAAATTCACCTATTTTGGTATATATTTCACAGTTGGATGGCTTTAGGCGCAATAAATCCCGCTCGCATCTCTTACTTTGTTTTATTAGTATTATGTATTTCTGAACATATACATTTTAACTATTTTTCTTCATTTTCTTCAAAAATTAAAAAAAGTTCGTCTGTTTATTTATCATTCTACATTAGACATTTATGGCATGTACAGTAAAAATGATATTTTAGGATCCGCACTTTACATACACTGTAGGTGGATCAATTATCATTTTTCATGCTAAAGTGACATCTTCAATGCCATCAATGTCTCCCTCGCAGTCTTTTTCCCCCTTTTCAAGCAAACAGAGAACCGTATCAAAACCGTTAAATACATGATCCCAATATGTGTGTGTGATCACGCATCGCTAGTGCATTTGAAAGGTTATTGATAGATATTTATTTAAAGGTTTTCCGCCTCTAAACAAAATCCGTTGTTCGTCTACCCCTATGTCACGAGTAAACGAAACAGTAATGACAGCATCATCAGTAACGACTGTTCGAATAATGACTCGTGTAAGTCTGTGTTTCGCTGCATCAGACACTTGCACCATGACTCTAGTATCAGCATTTTAATGGTAATATGGTGTTTAACTTGAAATACATCACGTGGTCTAAGATCGAATATCCTGAACATGTGTTGCTACAGCTACCATATGCATTCAAGACTTCATCCACTCTTGTATCAGTTTCACGTTTTTTTAAGGTCAGGGCATAATACCCTATCAGCATACTCGTTATGAAACACCTTGAACTGTAACAACAGTGGAAGTAGTCTCGGATGCGTACATAGAAGATACCGGTAGATTGGAGGCTGCTGCAAGAAACAAGAGCTACATTTAGGGGAAAGGGAATACATAGACGAATCCAGGGTCAAAACAAATTTCTCAAAATTGGCAAAGTTTACTGAGAGATGATGACATTAAGAAAGAACTTTTTAGTTTTTATTCAAAGGGGCTTGCTCAATATTTTTTTATGGAAAAGGTAGTTGTAGCAACAAATGCTCAGGATGTTGTGTTATCCACCACATGATGGTGTTTCAAGTTTAGCCCCATGTTAACATGAAAGGGCTTATACTATAATCGAGATAGGTGTGTCTGATGCAGTGATACACAGGCTTAACTGAGGCATGACTCGAACAGTCGATACTGATGTTGCTGTCATTGATGTTTCGTCATTCCGTGACATAGGGGCAGACAAACTTTTGCTTGCATTTGGAAGTGGGAAAAACTTTAGATATATATATCTATCCATGACCTTTCAAATTGCCGTTGACTTGAAAGGGAACTTCGTTGTTGACATGGATGGCGTTTGAAGATGTTACTTTATGATTAAGAATGATTATTGATCAGCCAACATCATCATATATGGATTTGATAATGTCATTGACAAAACGATACGTAGTTTTGTAGTAAGATCGAACAAACTTATCAGATAGGTTCTACGAATCAAGAAAACATGTTTTTGGAAGAAAAAAGACTTATCGATGCTATTTGAAACTCGGTCTAGTGTTTTGCAGCATGTTAAACGTGCAATATACCATGACGGGTGTTGATGAGTAACAAGCTCGGAATTTGTCTTATGCTTACTACTCCAGACGCTTATGATGCTATTTGAACGACTAGGTCTAGTTTTTTTCAGCATGTAAAACGTGCAATATACCAGGGGGGTGTGGATGAGTAACAAGCTTGGAATCGGTTCCTATGCTTACTAGTCCATTCGCTTATGAATGGCGAAGGGGAAAATGTGATCCATTGGAACCCTTTTGGACAACTCTTTAAGAGGCTTCGTCACCTTATCAGGAGCTTGTACATTATTGATGTAAGAAGCAATACCACGGTCTTTTCAAATGAGGAAAATCAGCTCTCCAATTGTGAATAAATATATATTTGCGGCCATAAATCAAAATTGTAAAGATATTTTAGTACTTAACTGATTTTATTTTATTTTAATCAATCTATCCAAAACTCTACATCAAAGATATGGACTGAGGACTCATCTTTGAAATTTACGCCATATTGGTTTTATTTACTGGAAGTTTTAACCCTGTATTTAAAAATTAACTATTATAGAATAGAATAAGGGGTTTAGAGGATAACTTACAGCCAAAAGTTTAATGACCAGCACAAAAAAACACACATTTTCTTTACATTTTGAAAAGAAGTTGAATTTCAAAATAAAATAATGATATTTCTATGTCCGCCATTTTGAATATTACTGGACGTAAGGGTTTTAAAGACATACGTCTTATACATTGTATCCATTAGCAGCATAAAAGAAAGGTTCCTGCACAATATAATGATAGTAGCAATGCGTCAAAATACATTTCAATCACCCTCCCTAAAAAATAAGCTTATTTTAGTACAATGTCCACCATGTTGGATTTTACCGGAAGGAGGGTTTTTAAAGACATCTAATCTATATTGTATATCCAAAAGTAGTACATAACAAAGGTTTGTACCAAATATTATTATAGTAGCATGATAAAAACACATTTTAACACACTAGCTTCTGATATTGGGCTGATTTAAGTATGATCTCCGCCATTTTGGAAGGGAGACATTTTTATCAAATGCCTCCATATCTGAAATAAAATAGTAATAGTAGAGGAAGATCTATGTGAAATTTCATGCTTGTATCAGGTTGGGCACAATTTTTCACAAAGCTGCCGGACTAGTTATCCATATGTCCTACATTATGCCACTTTCTTCGCAGGTGACACAACATTTTCATAAATATAGTAGATGTATGGTTGTTAATGAGATAACTATTCACTAGAGCTAAAGCGAAAAAGTTGTCAAATGCTACTGTGCGGCCTTCAGCAATGATTCGGGTATAAAAACCGATCCCGACATGAAAAATATGAGACATCACAAACGCAACGGTCTAACTTATAAAATAACCATTTACGAAAAATAGATATGACCGACATACACCAATGACCAAAACTCTACTACATGAACAGTACATTGACTTTTGACAGGCACATAAAGAATATGGCGGCGATTAACATATTTGGGATCGCGCAACCCGTCCATTATCTATGATACCGGAGTAACAGCAACATATAATTCATTTTTTCATTTAAAAGACAACTTTCGAGTTCGATGCATTTCCGTCAAGAACTCAGATTTAAGTGAACATCGTTCGTGCGTTAAGGGGCCTCGTCACTTCCGTTGCAATGTTGAGCGAGTGGTTGGACAACTATAATACAATATTGCACAAATTATTCGGCAAAATAAATTCTCACAATTGACAATCAGCAGTGAAGTCATAAGGGAATCGTACTTACGAAACAAACATTATTACTAATTTACCCTTCACAATGACGATCACTAAGACGCTTGATGAACGTTGATAGTGCAGGGATACAAGCCATCCCCTCTATCTAGTAAATAAGGTCATAAGGCGCGCATAATTGACAATTTGTTTCCAATGAAGAAAAAACTCGGAAATGATCTTTTTATTTAATAAACATGATAAAGTTTATTTATTTGTCATATCACTGAAACAATCGACCAGTAGTTTTGTAAAGAAATCAAATCTGCAGAACTTGTCCTTACAATTCAATAAATATAGAATAAAGGACTTTTTGTTTTTTGATACTGACTTTATCACAGTAAAATATCAGGTGAGCCCAATACATTCGAACTTCTTTTTAACGTCGAATCACGGCGAATCACACTTGACGTCACAGGCTGCATTACGTCATTTGAAATTTTGTCACAGTGCAGTAAACGAGGCTTTCTCTTGCACAAAGTATTGAAAAGGAATAACTGCATGTGTTACATTAATATTCTGCTTTGGACATGACTCTAACAATGGCAAATATAATGGTAGCATACCGGTCAGTCAGATTTCTTTATTTTTCACAAAGCTTCACGGAATACAGGTTCCTTCATAATATAAGTTCCAAAAGGAAAAAATATTCTGGAATATTATTTCCACAGGAATAAATATTACAGTATATGTTCCTAACGGAATAAATGATATAGAATATTTGTTCCAACAGGTATAGATATTATGACAATGTTTATAACAAAGTTTCCATTGGAACTTCTGTTAGGTGGAACAAATATACGTTAGCAGATAGGAGGGTCCTGATCCCGAAATCCCGGGTTTAAAAACACGAAATCACGAGGTCCCGAATTTAAATCACAGGAGTTTGAAATCCTATCAATAAGGGGTTAAAAATATACCAAAGTCGACTATCACAGTTAAGATTTCATTTTACTTAAAGCTGACTGTAATTTGTAAATTATCTGAACAAGGTCATTCCTTGTCTACTTCATAATTATTTCAAACATTTTAATAGATGGTGCCCCGGTTACCCCTTTTTTTAAATTTATCCCAAATCCGCATATGAATAAGTTCAATTTTGTCCTTTGTTCTATGAATATCTGTCTTTAAATTGACAATGAAACCACATCTTTTAAAATTGTAATTGATGGTTCCACAAAAATGTCGAAAATGCGTAAAAAATGCGGTACTTTTTTGGTCACTATTTATGTGTTGCGTTTAAATTTGAATAGTAACACTTTATAGTGACTAAACTGCTAAAACAAATACTTCTCAAGAAACAGGAAAAGAAAACTACTTGGAACGGCACCAGGTTATGTGATGTATTGGTATTGTATGAATAAAAACTCGGATTGGAACACTATGGACGATGTGTTAGTTGTACTTCATATATAAATTAAAGATAACGTATTTTTGTTAAGTCTGTCGACTTTTTCATGCATTTTCTGTTCACATTTTCACAACAAAAAGGCTAAACTAACTTTGTGAAAGTTATAATCAATGTTAAGTGTTTCATTCGCCAAAAATCTTTCTGCGATAAAAATCACGCGCAATTTTGTGAATGAAAGCTGAAAGTAGATCCTTACACGTTGCATTCGCGCATGTCATTTGCGTACTTACCCAATAATTTTTATATCACGGCCAGTCCACTGATACTGACATTATCAGCGAGTACACATCAAAGGAAAAATGTACAAATTACCGATAAAACAGATTATGTATTGATCTTAACATTTTATATGTCTTCAGGGTGATATTTTATTCAATTACACTGATGAAGATGAAAACGAACAAGATAAAATACACAATAAAAACCTGTGTCTGTATAATTATCTTTGATGATAAATAAACTGTTTTATTTTGAATACATCAGTCTATGGAAGAAGCCATTCGATAAAAGCTTTTCTTACATCAACGAGCGATATTGTCTTATATCAACGAGTTGCATTGTGAGAAATTTCAGACGAATGTTAGCATTTGTATGAAGAAAGGCAGATTTCTCGGCATAAAGTGATGACTCTTTTCTTAAAACAGGGTGACATGTAACACGATCTACGTCTGGTGTATAATTTCCATGAATTATTTTATGTAATAACAAGCAAGGTATATTTAAACGATAAAATTGAATTGTTGAATAAATGAAACATAAATGCCCGATTTATCATTTGTAGATGTACACATTCTATAAATATCATGTAGAAAATTCAGTTGAATGTAATTGAGATGCATTCAATTGTTTGCTAAGCCAAAATCACCTATAAGTCATAGATACTGTTATGTTTTATTATATCAAAGCGATATTTATCTTATATCATAGCGTTGATTTTTTAATATCAAAAATTTATGAATGCGATACTTTTCTAATATAACTGCTATAGTTTTCTAATATAAAATGAATATCATGACACGTCACAATGCATGTCAAGAAAACTGCAAACATAATTCACAAATTTAGATCATGACCGGTTTAATGTTTTAGGATCAATATCACTAAAATTTCGTAACTGTAACAAAATTAACGCTTACATGAACTTATCATTTCGAAAATGTTGCTCGACTCTATTTTTAGTTGAAAGTGTTAACAACCTGTTCAGTCTATTGTTTTCAATCACATGGTTTAACCGACTAATTCTAAAAAAAAGGTGAAATAAAAATAAATCGCAACCGCCAAGTTAAATTCAAAACAAAACACAAATGTTTAAATCTAAAGACCAAATACATCAAACGAATATAAAACAACTGTCGTATTCCTGACCGTGTACATGCATTTCTTTAAGTAGAAAAAGGGAGAATTAAGCCTGTATTAATGTGACTAATCATCGGTTAAATGAAATATCACTGGGTTTGTCTTTCACGATCAACACGACTACTGCGATAGTAAGTAAGTAAGTTAATTATTCATTAAAGTGAAATGTGTAAATTTGTATAGATTATAAACATACAAAAGATGATAAATATTAATACACCCGGACCAATGGACCTATAGGTCACCTCAAATGAAATTAAATAATTATTAAACAAGTATATCACGTTCTAATCTTTTGTTGACGTAAATAAATTTAAAAAAAAAACATTAGTATGTGAAGAAGGATTACCTGATACCACCAAGGGTTGTCGTTTTGCTCAGTCTTAAATTTATATGATGAGTTTTGTTTACTGTTATTTGTCTATTTAATATTTATCTTTATGCCATGGGGTGTCAGATGATTTTCGATTTATGAGTTTGAAAAGTATTCTTCGCTGCTCTTTTTAAAAAAAGTTATATTTGTATATTCATATTTGTAACGGTAAAGAATTGGATGAAAGCGAATGTTGTTATGATTACAGAATTTACAAAAGTTGATTTGTTTGAAAATATTTTACAAATAAATGCAATAGAAGTTTACCGCTGTTTGAAAGTCATAAATTGATTGAAAGAAAACAAATCCGGGTTACAAACTAAAACCGAGGGAAACACATCAACTATAGGAAGAAAACAACGAAACAACAGAAACATTAATTGCAACAAAAAAGAAAAACAAACAATGTACGACACAGAGAAACTGCAATTTTCCTGACTTTGTACAGGACATTTCGAGAACGAATGGTGGGTTAATTCTGGTTTTAAATACAATCAATTATTTAGTTATGTTTAATAACTAAATAATTGATTGTGCAGGCTTTTCAAATGATGTTACAAAAATATCCATTTAAGATTCAACGGATTTATTTGTGAATGCGTACAAGGCATTTAACACATTGACACTTTGAATTTTATTCATTTCAGTATTATATTCGATGCGAATGTGGTATAATCATCAATGATCTTATACCGGGAATAGTTGGTGTCACAATTATGGTTTGGTTATGCTAATAGTTAATAACCAAGACATGTGTCATATATTTTAGTTTGACTTTGTTCTTATCTCGATTATAAATTAAAGTGAAAACACCACTAACCTTATTTGAAACAATATTCACCCTTAAACATACCTCATAAGGTAATATGGTTCAAAAGCAATATGTAATGATAATGACACCAAAGCGAACAATCATTAAATCAAACAAAACACATCTGAAATACCGAAGGAAAAAAATTTGCTTAAGCACTCAATTTACCTAAATTCATATTTGAAAGTGAAAAATGGTTTTATAGAATCTAAATTGTGAGGCATATTGTGTGGACTCTATTGAAAGGATTTGAAAGACCACATATATGTGCAAGGTTATACATTCGTGTTTTCCATATAATAGTTTTTATTACTTAACAGATCAGATTTGGGGGAGTTGATATAATGTGGTATTTTTTCATATGAATTGTACATACATTATTTAAACCTAATACTTAATCCATATCGAAATGTATCATTTAAAATTACATTTATAATTTCATTATCTCGATCATTGTAGCCGTCAAGAAACATATTCTATGCTTTGTAAAATATTATTGCGTAATCAAATGGTGAACCGAATTTGTTTAAATTAAAAAAAATATAATTCATCAATTTTCAAACCTGTATTGAAAGCTCTTAGTTGCAATTAAGATTTTCGTCGTTGTATCTACCTCTTCTGTAATGATATAATGCTATGGACCGCTAGATATTTATACTTTACATCTACGTAGTGCGTGGTATATTGTTGAAGCTGTTACATGATGTTTTGAACATAAAATTTGTCAGCACGTCGATAACAACTTACCAGTTGACACTGATTACAGAAACTGAAATGAATTAATATTTTACATTTTAAAATTAAGTAAAGCTAAATTAAACTTAATCAAGCTGTCTTCAGTAAAGTATTAAACAACAACCGTCTGTTAAAATCATACTGGTTTTACAAACTGCAATTTATCCTTTCCAATAACAAGCAAATGTATTTGCCTTTTATTTCCATGAATATAAGTCAATCTTAGTTTTTTTCTTTCTTAATACTACCTCATTGAAAAGGAAGGGGTCCCTACATCATCAGCGACAGTAAAATGCAGTGTGGTATAACTACCCTTGGTACGAATTGAAATGTCACAAGAATGTATTATTGTCCCTCCACAGACTAAAAAATGTTCCTGTCGTCAAAATCAGACGCTTTTATAAGTCATGCTTTTGACAGTCTGTCACTATCTTAGTACTATCTGTGTGCTAATGTAGATAATCTATAAGAATAATCCTGTACTAAGGATTGATGTTCAGATCATATCTTCTAAAATAGTGCCTTTTATATTTGAATAAACAAAGACATACAGTTAATTACAAACTGTGTCAATGGCCTAATATCTATACCATATAGCTTCATTATATAATTCATTTGTTCAAATCGAATTTTCCAAACCTTCCAACTTTTGTTTTATCTAAATAATGCCACAAGACCCTATCTTCAGTATAGTCGTTTGAGAACTCTTCAGTACATTGGTGTTTTTATTTAAACATTTCATGTATAAATAGGTATGTCCTATCTTTTCATCTCTTGCTAATTGATGCATTAAAATGGAAGTTCTTTAATTTAATGCTTTAAAAGCAAATGAATTTATATATTACAAAAATAAGAATATGCTTTTTTGTTACATTTAAAACATACAAGATGTCATCTTACTTTGATTTATATATACAGTTATTTTTTCTAAAGAAATGTAAATGTATTGAAAAAATATATATTAGAATTAAAAACCAATTCTTCAGAGAACAATTGAAGGTCTTTCCACCTCGATAATAAGAATGAAATTTAAAAAACGATGTTAGAAAATGTCACTCCGTGTTGATGCAATGTTGGAAATCAAACTGATATAAAAAAAATAAGATTATTAAGTTTATGCAGTAGACTTAATTGTTTTATAATTGACTAGAAAGAATTTTAAGCAACGGTCAAAATCTAGCACGTCAAATTAACCTTTGACCTTGACCTCAAATTTGAGGTCATAGGTCAGTGATCTCAAATCAAAAGACCCCAGCTCAAACACTTGTATGGTTGTGGAGAAATACAGATTTCAAATACAAAAGGGGAGAAAACTCCTATAAGGGTTAACCAAAACTCTTCGACTTAAATAGGTTGAAGTTGCGTTCTTTTGTAAACAGTTATTTGGCAAACACATCATATCATTTACTGTCACAGTTTCTTTGGAATAACGATAACAAACAAAATTCAAAATGTATTACTTGACCTTTGACCTTTGACCTTGACCTCAATTTCCTTCAAATGGACCAAGGACTTCATATCAAAAGACTGTAGGCCTCTACGACTTATAACTTATGAATTTATCCAACAAATCGCCTATCTTAAATTTGCAAAGGGAAATAACTTTCATAAGATGTCTTCCGATTACTCAAGTCAAAATTAACCAAATCATTCTTAAAAGTAGATGAACAATTTGGTGAAACTAGTTTGTTAAAATCTTTTACGGTTTTAGAGATATAGCGATAATAAGAAAGGGGACGCGGGGAGATAACTCCTATAAGAATAAGTGTTCGGTCACACAGGGTTAGTTTTGAAACCATCATTACTGTACAACATCATTGGCCAAAAATCCATTCGATATGTTGTAAGACAAAAAAGCTAAAAAAAAAAAAGAAAGAAAACCATTGTAACGTTTCGGTATATTTTCTTAATTAGAAACGTTTATTAATCCAAGGCTTACACGTTTGTACTTTAACACTTTAAATATAACTATTTACTTGTTTTCGTTTCCTACATCATGTCATATTTAAACAATTATTAGAATATTATATTAAATTATTATTGGCAAAATGCATTTAATCGATCTGTCTGTGTTTTTGTGTCTAGCAAGAAAATTTATGTTCTTAAACCACAAGAGGCAAAGCTTCGGGTATTTGGTCAAAAAATAAATCCCATGGGTTTCTTCTGATGATATTTGACAATACAAGAACGTTAAGATCTCTGAAATTAAAGACAAAATTGTTCAAATGAATACTCATATATTTTATTTGACATCCGATGTGACAAGATTTTGTATACCTACACACTTGATATTAATACAATAACAGAATATCAACCCTCTAAACTGTCGAAGTTTCTGTTTCTCGTTTATCAGTACGAAATATTCATGGTATGTTGCTTAACCCGGGTTTTAAAGGGTGTATAGTTATCAAAGGTACCAGGATTATAATTCAGTACGCCAGACGCACGTTTTGTCTACATAAGATTCATCAGTGACGGCTACGGTAATCTATGCCTAGGATAAAAAAAAAATCCTTAGTTTTTCGAAAAATTCAAAGTTTTGTAAACAGGAAATTTATAAAAATGACCACATTATTGATATTCATGTCAACACCGAAGTGTTGACTACTTGGCTTGTGATACCCTCGGGGACGAAACGTCCACCAGTAGTGGCATCGACCCAGTGGTGAAAATAGTTATCCAAGGTACCAGGATTATAATTTAGTACGCCAGACGCGCGTTTCGTCTTCATAAGTCTCATCAGGGACGCTCAAATCAAAATATATATAAAGCCATACAAATACAAAGTTGAAGAGCATTGAGATGTTGAGGATCCAAAATTCCAAAACGTTTTGCCAAATACGGCTAAGGTAATCTATGCCTGGGATAAGTTAATCCGTAGTTTTTCGAAAAATTTATATAAACAGGAAATCTGAAGAATTTCAACATGTCTTTGTAGGAAAAACAATTATAGGATTACATTGTTTTATTGTCTCCATAGTGATAAAAGACATCTCTAAAGAACAAATAATCAAGGAATAAACAACACTCTATCTCTTGGTGTGTATAAAAATTACCACATTATTGATATTCATGTCAACACCGAAGAATATGAATAGAGAATAGACTTCCGTGTCATGATCTTTTGAAAGCAGCCTCATAAAACTCAATGATGTTTGATATTGTATAAATCAAAGAACTTAAAAAAATATATAAACGATATTTTGCTGGCTAATGAAATCTTTCAATACAAAAAGGAAACTAAATTTTAGGGTGCATTTGTAATTCTCTCTTACACCCGGATTCAAACTGTCACCAACAAATACTTTTCGATTATTTTAAAGCCTTTTATGTTTTTCTTTTAATGTTTCTTGCTGCTTACATGGTTTGGTGAGTTTCCTCTTTTGACTTTAGCTTGTTGATTCTTTTAACCTTTCAATACGAAAGCATGTCTGTGTTGTTATAAATGTTTTTTTTAGTTTTCGTCATCATTTTAGTGTAGTAAAGACGTTTTTTTGTTATCATATTACATGAATATTGAAAATCCTGTTGTCTATGTGTATGTAATATTAGTTACATAGTGTGATAGTGACCTAATATGATATAAATGGAGTCAGTAAATTCCATATGGGGTGAGAGCGAAGCCGTATTACGTCACTAGCACACTATGTAACGAAAAAAAAATCTTACCAACTATCTTAACGTTGGATATTTTGTCCAATAACCTATCAAAATGAGCAAGTCTTCAATACCGTAAGCATTTAGAAAATACTTCCATGGATCATTCAAAAACAGATGCCAACAATAACAACTGGTAAGCTTTGAATGTGTTTAGTGGGTTTATTTCAATCTTCATCATCCATTTCGTCGTCTGTTGAAACCTTTAAGATTTTTTCTCAGGACCGTTTTGTTTTTATAAAGGGACACAACACTACTAACCTATTGATACTATCGCCACCACATTACTAACCTACTATGTAATATACACAGTCTCCACGCGGACGCTTTTAACCAATCATATTTGTAAAAATGTATAGGAGGTAAGATAAACTCATCATATATACCAGGACTAAATTTTGTATATACGCCAGACGCGCGTTTCGTCTACAACAGACTCATCAGTGACGCTCGAATCCACAAAAGTTGAAAAGGCCAAATTAAGTACGAAGTTGAAGAGCATTGAGGACCAAAATTCCTAAAAGTTTTGCCAAATACAGCTCAGGTAATATATACCTGAGGTAGAAAAGCCTTAGTATTTCAAAAATTCAAAATTTTGTAAACAGGTAGTTTATAAATATAACCATAACAATAATATCATTTATTTGTACAATTCTAAATTTCAAAGAAATTGAGCAGAATTGTTTCTGATGAAAGTTAACAACAAAACTTGCTCCGGCGGCAAAGAGGAGATGCAGAGTCTGCTTTATTTTCAAATTAAAATTATAATACAATAATTTCTTTAAATCATAAGTTGCATGATAAGTACAAGATTGTAGTTGGAAGTCTTCAAAGCACTAATAGTGGGGCGGCTTAGTACGAAATTTAACAAAATCATACAAGTGGTGATACAAGCATAGGATTTCGTACATACGTTCTCTATGGTGTACTTTACCATACTAGGGGGTATCCAACACATTTTTGATTTTTTTCACGACGGCCATCTTGATTTAAAATTGACGTTAATTTGCTATATATTTGAAATTTAAAAAAAGATCGACATGTTTTTAATGTGACATTGGTCATGGCAACTATTTCAAATACAACAAAATGACATGAATATATGTCAATCAGACAATAATTGTAAAAACTATTCACCACTTCCGGTTATAATTGTAAAAGTTCATACAATCGAGCTAGATAGTAGTGGTAACGACACGCTATAAAATGTACGTTTGGTATAAATTTAATAATTTGAGATATTCAGGAAGGTCGATTAATTTATCATTCTACCATATTTTCCGGTGTTTTTCGTTCTAAAAGTTACAGGAACACAATATTGTACAAATCTGGTTTGACAGACTTGCACATTTTCCTTCTGTAAAGATTCCGCAATGACTGCTAATTGTGTCCAATTTGGAATTCACAACCTATTTGCAGTCTCATTAATCCATTCGAAATTACGTTGTCCATATGTGACTGCCTGTCCCTATACGTGACACGTGATATGTAGCTCGTATGGTGTGCTAAAGCAGTGCAGCTTTGGTAGGCGGAATTGTGTCATACTGTTGGGTTTTTTTTTTTTTTTTGCTTTTAAACAATTATAACCTTGATTCATTGATGTCAAATAGTGCTGTGGGTCTGTCGTTTATAACTACAACAAATGACTCTGTCAAATCCATGTCAGTTTCACTGACTGGTGCAGGTTTCTTACTCAATCGCTCAAATACCTCGGTTTGCAGAGTCTACAATGCCATCTGCTTACCCTTTCTATGAACATTTGAGAGTGTCTCTTCTAGTTAAAGCGGAAAATAAATGGCGAAACCGCTGGTTAAGAACCAAGTGTGTGATTAATTTTGTAAATCGGAAGCTATCTCGCAGGTTAATTCTTTTATCGGATGCAAAAACAATCTACTTTTAGTGTCTTGAAAAAGCTGAGCTGATTATCAGTGTCATCTTGCACTTTTTACCTTTCAAATGCACTTTTGATATGAACAAATATTATTGTGTCTGCTTCATCGTGATTACAACGACCAGTCATATATATTCTGTAAACTCATGAATTAGAATGGTAGTATGAATAACATCTTCGTTCAGACTAACTGGTTCTAATTTTGTTTTTAGATAAGCATATTTAATATTCATGTAAGCATCAGGAAGTTCAGGTAACTTTTAAGTTTTGGTTTACTCGTGGGTAATATTATCTGATCCTTTCTAATGACGAAATATAACCTTGATGTTGTTGAGCTGGGGTTGCAGTCTATGTTGTCGACCGCAGCTGTTGTCAGTTAAGGCAACAGTAGAATACAGCTGTTCCAAAGTCATAAATCGATAAAGAGAAACAAAAATTGGTAACAAACTTAAATCGAGGGAATCACTTTGGAATTTAATAAAGGCAGACAAACCATAATTTCATTTAAATAACGTTCAATTACAGCTTCACATTGTTCAGTTGATATTCACAGTACCTGATCATAAGAGATGCATAACCCATGTTGAATTAATGTATCTATAAGTTATATCCTCCAGGTTTTTGCAGAGAGAAATACTCCAAGATACACACAAAATGGTGTCACACAATCGGCTGAAAATCTTTCTTGTACTGAGCCTTCTGTGTATTTGCATGGTAATTAAACAATAATAATTAGTCAAGACCTTAATCCGAAATTGTATTAAGGTAGTATAGCTGCAATTTATTATCAGGTCCATACTCATATCAACTGTAACAGAGGAGGTATGCTGTCGTCGATATCTTCAGACACAAAGGATCAATAAAATGTTGTCTTCTTGTAAGCTCCCTGACAGCTAATAATTTCGGCCGTCCCTTGCTATATGCATGTGTCATTGTAATAAGAGTCAAACTCGATAGCTGGTCCGATAACTTTTTCAAATATCAGAAGGTTATATCTGCCTTTTATGTATGTTCTTCTTATTCTGACATCTTTTGCAGAAACATGTCCTTCATATTAAACGCGTTTACATGTAGAGAAGTAGAACATAGTTGTGTCAATCATTCTCCAATAGGTTTGTCAGGTCTTCTAATCGAAACACTACTGATTTTTCAGAATTTCGTTGAGTTTCAAAGATGTATGAAACGAACTCAGCAAATGCAGTGTCTTTCTTAATAGTTTTCTCCTGAGTACAAATGCTCTCAGCCTCTGTTACTCGCACACACCATGATATTTATCATTTCTTTTCAATTTTGCTTTCAATTTGCTTTCCGTCGATTCATAAAAAAGTTGGATATTTTGCCCAGAATTGTATATTCTTCAGCTGATGATTTCAGTAGGTCAGGTGTGTCTCCATGACATAAACAATATTTGGTCCAATTAGTTTCCCTAGTATGTGTTTAAGAAGCTGACTAACGAATTCTTTCCGACATTTTAAAAAATCTACTTTTATATAAATAAACTACGGAGATCAACGATGTAACGATAGCACGAAAGAGTGATTAAAGTATTCAACACTTCTGATATTCAGGAAATAAACAATAAGGTTTCTTATACTTTTTTATGGGTTTCTATTCAAATATACAACAAACTGCTCTGAGTCTAAAACGACCATATTTTTTGAATAATCACGACATCCATAACTGTTCTCCAATTTTCGTCTTTACTTAGTAAGTCTGATAAAGTACTTGATAATTTTGGTATAGTCTGAATGCGATCTCAACCAGTCTCGACTTAATCTGAACCAATGTCAACCAGTCTAGACCTGTCACGACTCAGTCTCAGTTCAGTTTTTACTCAGTCTCGACTAAATAATTAATCCCCTAAATTTGGCATCAATACACCAAACAACCTGGCATTCTGTATAACTGATATAGCTGTTACGTCTAATGAAAATCCAAATTTTTAATTAAATCTTTTAATTTGACAGCAATGCACCAAATTACCTGTAAGATCAATATATAATTGAGATAGATGGGCTGATTCAGACCAGTCTAGACAACATTTAAAGGCTGAGACCTGTCGAGACTAAGTCGAAACTATTTCAAAATTGTCCTGTACTTTATCAGACTTATTAGGTAAAGCTGGGACCAAAGTGGAGTACAGTTGAGTACAGTATAATTGTATGTATAGTTATGTATTGCGACCACTGAAGTTTTTAATTCTAAGTAATACAAAAGGGCAATTATGGATATTTTTTCCAATTAATAGTTTGTAAACAAATTTTTCTTCATACTGCTGGCCACTATTGGTAAAGGCTTGATTTTTTATTATTTAAGATATTATACCGATCTTTCGAACGTCTAGGGGATTCAATAATAAAAATTTAGACCTGAGGGCAAAATTTGGCTGTTTCCCCTTACTAAGTCAGTGGAATATATATTATATTCTGTTACATACTTTGTGTTGCGGTAATTATGCCTTGATATGTAAGGAAATAAGTTAAAAGATTGTATACATGTTTAAAGTTATCAAAATTAAAGAAATTTTCATATTCATCTAACAAGTCATCAATCAGCCCAAACCCCTTTTTAGTTTTATTTTCAGATAAAACTGATTTATTTCATCATTCTGCCATATATGAATGCGTTAAATTGAGATGCACCTTTTTATTTTGAAGATCATTCCAAGCAAATACTTATCTCCAAAATGAATTTTTCAGCTTGTTATTTCCGCAAAGAAATTGAATTTCCAACAAATGTTCTGAAAAGAGGAGTTGTTTTAAATCATTCCTAATAATTCTTCTTATCAGGGTCAATTAAAAACCTTTAATGTAGTTTTCAATGTTTACAATTTTATACCCCTATACAGTTGGGTTGACATAAAGTGTCTCTTTTAACTTCATCCGGGTTTTTTTTGTCCCAAATAAAGGAAAATATCTTTGTACAATGTCACTAGTGTCTGAGCAGAAAGTTTATGTAATAAGGGTATGTCATAAACACGTATCATCCTCTTTGCTAAACAAAAGTTCATCGGAAGGTAAAAAGACCTTGCTGACATTTTTTTCCGTATCGACTTCACGAATAATACACGATTGTTGTGAAGGATAGATTCTGGGTACTGACGTTGTTTATGATCTTAGAAACATGTTATAGTATTTCTTTAATGGTCTCTATAAATATTACTTTGACTGTTTACTCTGTTGTTGGTGGTATCCATTTGACATGGCTCTATACTTGTGTTATTGTTCTATGATAATTTAGGTATTCTTGTCTTTTATCTTTGCTAACAGAGGGACGAAAGATACCAAAGGGACAGTCAAACTCATAAATCTAAAACAAACTGACAACGCCATGGCTAAAAATGAAAAAGACAAACAGAAAAACAATAGTAATATATTTGGTTCTGTACTTTAACATGACGTCCATTTTCACTGAACTAGTACATATTATTCAAAGGCCTGCTGAGGACGACCTCAAGGTGCGAAATTTTCTCGCTGCATTGAAGACCCATTGGTGGCCGTTGACTGTTATCTTTGGTCGGGTTGTTGTTTCTATATACTCTTCCCCATTTCCATTCTTAATTTTATTGTGATGTTACTCTATAAGTTTTGTAGTCCTGTCTTTCACGTATGCTAGTATGCTTTGTATATATGCCTATTTGTGTGTGTGTTTTTTTTTTTATATCATATGACGAGGCTCTGTACTTAAATATCTCGTCATTGTGTTATTGGGCCAAGGTAATAGTTTGTTTTACATATTTGTTTGTTTTTAAAGTGATTAAAATAATAAAACAATGTTATATGCTGTACCACTGTTTTTTGACATTTTTACCTATTATGTCTGTTTGTTTTGTTCCAACATAGTTATCAATATAATTGCATTTTATGCGGCTGTCAAGCAAGAAGATTGTATAGCTAGCTATGAAACCAAGTTTAATTCATCATTTTCTACAAGGAAAATGTGTGTACCAAGTCGGTAATATGGCAGTTGTTGTCATTAGTTTGCTTTGTTTGCCTTAGATTTTGCCACAAGATTAGGGACTTTCCGTTTTTAATTTGTCTAGGAGTTAAGTATTTTTGTGGTTTTACATCTTTTTAGAACAATGTTCAAGCTTTGTACTATTTAGACAAAGTATGGATAGGAATAAATTTTAATTTTGATATTATAAGTATCTTATCACTTGTATTTTCCAATTGGAGAGAGAATTTGGTTTTTCCAAGATCTTATAGTATTTTCGATTTCTTACATTCTGGGTCAGAGCTAAAATTGTCAATTCCATTTAGATTCATGGAGAAATTCATCACAAGTTGTGTTTATCTTCCTGGGCCCTACTCCTAACTGACTGGTTGTTTTTGCTAGTCGTTTTGTTTGTTGATATAGTCGAGCGTTTCGTAATTACGAAATCCCCCGTTTTATATATACCTCAGATTTTGGTATTTTGGTTATTATATTTTTTCAATATAACGGATAAGATTGATCTACTCTTTAAAAAAAAACGATAAACTTTGTCTTTGATATCATAAGCGTTGGTAGTAATTTTGTTTGTATTGTACTACTAATGTCGGGAAATAGATTGGTCATTCTCTTATCGAAATTAAAATCAGACTCTGTTTAACAAACAGAAGACAGTAAATTTAATTTAACATGTTATCATATGATATATTTACCAATATTCTTACAGACTTGCAATTTCAGTTAGCAACTTAATGTCCAACCAAACAACAGTCTTAATGTGCTAATATATACCTTTAAAGTTAAATCGCGCCTTTACAATGGTAATGTGTTTTTAAGTTTGAAATCTCATCTTTTTATTTATCTTTGAATTAAAGTTAAAAGTCTGAGAGAAACAAGTCAACAACTTCATAATGAATTGCTTACATTTTTTTTACTTAACTGTAGTTACAACTTTTATTTCTGTTATTTTCAGGTTTTCCTTTCCTTTGGTTTTCATATTCTTTTTGTTTTTTGTCTTTCTAGTTCTTATTACTTTTTGTATTCATTTTGTCTTTAATCCAGTCTAAATAAGCAGAAATTCTGGTATGTATACTTGGATTGCTTCCATCACAAAGGTTACCACCAGATGTTAGTATTTCTACTAGCTAGTTCACGGCAAACCACTGGTCCACCACTATCATGCTTAAAGAATAACAATTACTTACATAACTCATTTGAGTGTGCATAGCCGCAATCTTTAATTAATTATCATGGAATCAGTCGCTACTTTAACCATAACTTATGACTATGATAAATTCTGTGTCATTATTTTGAGATATATATTATAAACACAACTTTTTTTATCAATGTTTATTTTGCTTGGACATATAGATTTTTAGGGATTCGAAAGTGTGACACATGGCATATCCAACCATTTGTTTTCAAAACTGATCTTTTTGATTTTTTTTTAGTTATTGTTGTATAGAGGTACATCAGTGCACTGATTTCTAATTGTGATGACCCCTGCAAACGTTTTCTTTTAACATATTTAATTTAGCACTTAATAAGAGGCACTTTTCCTTAAAAAAACTATAACAAAAACGTATAAAAGCTTTACATTTAAAAGAGAAAACCAAATATCGAATAAGGAGGTCCAGGTTTTTACTTTTTTAAACTTGGACAAAAAAGTATTTGATCCTAAAAAAAGAACATGTATTGCAATAAATCAAGCTGAAATATTAAAGTTTTTCTGCCTTACCTTGAGGTGTAGCATGCAACACGAGATATAATGGCAAGTAGGATGGTATAACTTTCAGATCAGCTAAAATTTGTCTGTCAGGTAACTACCATGCCATTACATCGAATTATAATTATAATTTTCATTTTATTTTTATATTAATATATATTATTTGCGGTAAACCATCTTTTCCGCAAATTTATTGTTTTCTGTCTGGTATAAATTATAAGTTAAGATTAATTTGTTACATATGGTGATCATTTATTTGTCAATCGCCAATGGCAGTCAGTAGGGTTTAAGAACATTTGTTGTTCGAGATGCAAGTCATTTATTGATAGATTGATTGTTAGTGTTTGAACACCCCTTTTAAGCACCATATCTAGACAGGCATCTTTGACAAAATGTAAGATAGGTTTCATATTATTTATTTTCGCGAATAAAGTTGTTCAATGTTATTTATTCAAATATTCGTCGTCTGAAATGTACCCAAGTAATGTAAGATTTGCAAATTATGGTTAACCACAGTGAATGTAAGTTATGACATGTGGTGCAGGATCTACTTACCCTTCCGTGAGATCACCTGAGATCACCCCAAGTTTTGTTTGTTTGTCTTTTTCATTTTTAGCCATGGGATTGTCAGTTTGTTTTAGATGTATGAGTTTGATTGTCCCTTTGGTATCTTTCGTCCCTCTTTTATGAGTCAAATAAAATATAGTTACTTCACAAGAATCCTTATCCTTAACTTGAAGACAAATCAATTTATTCCAAAATGTTTTTGGAATCCTCCAGACAGTTCCACAGTGTTCTTTAGTTACTACAGGCATAGTCAGTACTTGTAGACGATCAGGATACTTCCCTCCTGTAATCAGAAAAATTTAGATAGTCAATGTCAATTAGTCAATGTTCAATTTAGAGTGTTATTTTTTTTTTCTGTAGGAATTGTTTAGAGTATGTTTTGAAACACCACTGTAGTAGGTTAATTAATGAATTCAATGGCAACAACAGTAATTATGTGTACTATTGACAACCAATGCAAGGCTTTGACTACTCAAAGAATTGTTAAAAAATGTCATCCCTACCTGCAAGTGTCAAAAAGGATGACAAAAGAGAAATTTCTTATCAAGGAAAAACGCTGATTTCAACAACTGTGTTTATATAATAAGAGGTTTTGTTTTAATATGAGCTGCATTATATAGAACTCGACCTGATGCTAAATGAATATCAATATATTTGTTATCCTTTTTCGGGATGAAAAATCTCTATTAAAACTGATTTGATATAAGAACCCTACAAAACAGTTCAACATTCAACTTTTGTTTCGAATTTGAACGATCCAAATTAACCAAAGTCTGATAAATGTGTACGTGCACTTGCATAAAGGCGTTTGCTTTTCGATCGGACTTGTATATTAATCTTAACAAATACACTAACGATAGACCCTTGATAATATCAAAAAGCTTCAACTTAAATATTCGGTGAAAAGCAATCGATTATACTACAAAGTATAACATTGCCTTTATTGAAACAGAAACATTTCGACAATAAATATCTCATTTTTAGACTTGTGCCTCCAATTTGTCATAAGCGGTCAACTAAGTACGAGACAAAAGAGACGATTTTAATTTAGAAATTAATAATTTTCCTCACCTCAGTTATATATGTGCGTATGTGACATACATTTCAAAATACATTCGGTATTGAAAGGCTTGCAGCTGTCACTCAACCTTTTTTAAAACTTCACTAGTGTCTGAGCAGTCGCTGATGAACCACTGTTATGTCACAGAATATCATAAGTTCGGATGATGATTTTGACATTTTACAATGACAAGAAAGATTCCAATAAGGTAATACATTATATGTTATTCAGGTCTCAGACAGGGTATATACTGTGACATTCCCGGCTTAGAGTTTATATCCCCTGAGCCGAAGGCGAAGGGGATATAAGCCCTAAGCCGGGAATGTCACAGTATATACCCTTTCTGAGACCTGAATTACACATATATTACGGATTACCCCTGACTTAATGTTATTTTCCAGTGCAGGTATTTGTTGACAACACATATATATTGAAAAACCCAACCTGATATGTTCGGCATACGTGAAGGATTTTCTAATTTGCTGTGAACATCATTTTATCGTGTATGTAATAATTTATAATAACACTTTTAACATTAAATTTAAGTATTAAAAGTGTAAAATGCGTGATTTTGTATCAAAAATGTATTATTGACTGAAGCACGTCATTATTTTCCCTCTGTGAGCCTCTGACAGTCTGATAGCTTTTGACTACGTCACATAGTAACCGGTGTTATGATGACGTTTTTGAGGTTCCAATTGGGGATAAAAACGTCTTATATACCCCAGCAGTTTCCTGAATATATACTGACATCTCTGTGTTGTTATCCAATCATAAACCTCGACACATTTGTAATCCGTAATATAAGCTTATATGTAGTAAATCTTTTCCCAGACATTGATAATTAACAGTAAGCAGTTATTTTGGTTTTTCAATTGAATAATTGTCATGTTTAACAGGTAAAAAATCAACGGACTTTAATCAAGCAAAAACTGGCCTATCTCTACTAAAACCAACAAGTGGAACAAATATTGAAACCAGGAACAAATATAAAACGACCCGTTAGCAAGTGAATTGACCAAATGATTGTGAATAATTATATGTTAACAGACAAATTTGGAGGCTTAGTTTTCTAAATAAATGATTACGAAACTGTTATTCACATAAACAAGAACTTAATTATTTTAACACATATTTTTGTTTGAAAAGGTGAAAGCAGAGTACCAAACGTTTATCACCTTGCTCCCTTGATAATGTGTTTACTGTACTTTATCTTTTCGTCGTTTTTTCGTTTGTTTGTTGGTTTGTTTTATTTATGCTATGGTATTGGCCGTTTGCTTTCAACTTATTACGAGTGTACATTTCCCTTCGATACTTTCTTTTTTTGTTTTCAAGTTTCAATCTCACATTAAACGTACCTAAATTTGCATCTGTATCTCCCCATCCTGTTATTGTGCACAATTCTCCTGTATAATTTTTGCCTATGTCAGTGTCAAGGTCGATCTTTTTGATGGTAGACCCAAATTGAAGTGGTTTCTGAAGCTGAAGTAGCATAAGGTCATTGATGGGTCTTCCATCTATAGCTAAATCAAATTGTTCGTGCTAAAGGAAAATAATTATTTATAACAAATATGTAACCAAAGAAACTTTGTTGGTTATTTTCGTCTTCCGGGAAATGTCTAAACATCTTACAAAAATATTAATCTTTTATGAAATTATAATTTTTTTTAATTTTTCGAACACGACATTTCTCACGGAAAGAATATTTTGGAAGCCTATGTAAATATTGTATGAAATTGCACTTGATAGATTAATAAATATTTATATATCAAAATTAGTAATACGTTTTCTGATATGATTCGGCTATGTTGTCTGTTTTCTTGACAGCATGTAACATTCTAGATGGATATGATGTTCCTAAGATATATGATGGATATACAAAAATGTATAACATGTATCATAGCAAAAAACGTTACTTCAAAGAAAATTCAAAATGGAAAGTTCTTTCTCAAATGGCAAAATCACAAGCTCAAACACATCAAACGAATGGACAACAACAGTCATATTCCTGACTAGGAATTTAAAGTAAAATAACTAAATAATTCTTCAGTTAACGCACTGCAGTTATGATTAGAGGAGTGCGTTAACTGAAGAATTATTTAGATATTTTACTTTAAATTCCCGCTGTTGATGGCTTCTCGTTTGAATAACAAAGCATGGGAGGAGCATAAACCAGTGCGTTAACTTCAATCTCAAAAGTTGTTAATGCACAGTCTTGCTCCGCCACCTTGGGTAGTAATTCATGAAAGATTAAAACAAAATAAAATAGAAATGCCTATACATTTGCCTATAGTTATTTTGCTTGGATACCTGCTTCATCGTGTCGAAATTAATAATAGTCTAAATTATGATGAAAGAATGGTTTTGATTAAGTAATATGTTGTTCTATCTAACATCTGTGCATATCAATATCAATTATTTAGGTCAATACGTATTTATTAGCGTATCTTGTCATAGTGTTCAGTACTACATGAAAACAAATGAAATGAATGTCAGAACTTTAAGTACAGATATATGGAAAGGCATGGCGGATGCAATATTGTTCTCATTCTGAAGTATAGTAAGTTATAATGTATACTACTAAAGGTAAATACCACATAGTACTTTTTCACAGGTATTTTTACATCCATCAGACTCAAATAAGAGCTTCCAGCTAGTACTCTAATATTCGTAGCCCTAAAATGAAATATGATTGAAGTTTAGAATTATATGGAAAAAACGTAATTGTTTTTAAAAAATATAGTTAAATAATTGTACTATTGGCGTCTTGTTCTCACTGAACAATATTTATATATTTCTAGACAGTTGTTTTCTTTAAAAGATATCAAGCGATCTTCTTATATCAATTTTTTAATAAAGAAAGTATTGGCGATATGATATGTACTCTAGAGTACAGTTGTTGTCGGTAAAGACCAATGGTATGATCTGTCAAAGTGCAATGCTTAAGGTTGATAGACGAATTTTCGGTATTCCAATGGGAACCAATTGTGCCCCTCTTCTTGCCGACTTGTTTCTTTATTATTATGGGGCTGACTTCATATAGGAACTTCTTAGGAAGAAAGATAGGAAGTTATCAAAATCCTTTAACTTTACTTTCCGCTATATAGATCATGTTCTCTCACTAAATAATTCAAAATTTGGTGACTATGTTGAATTCATCTATCCAATCAAACTAGAGATAAAGGATACAACATATACAGTTAAGGCAGCCTCATATCTTGACTAACATTTAGAAATTAACAATACGAGTCGGTTGAAAACAAAACTTTACGATAAGGAATACATAAAAATAGCAAAACAACCTTATTACGATTGCACACATATCATGATAATAGGAAATGGTTTCTGAAAATCAAATCTTTCAAAGTAAAGAGTAAATTTGACCCGGTTGGAATTGTAAATTCACACGATTCTAGAAACATATTTTTACATTCAATTACTTGATTAAATGGTAACTTCCAGTTGCAAATGTTCCAGGTTATAACTATGTTTAGCCGTTGTAAGGTTGTTTTGCTATTATCATGTATTCCTTATCTCACAAAAGCATATGATTTTCATCAAATTGTCAGCTGCAAACTAAACAATACTTTTGAACGGACTAACTGCATCCAAACAAACAACACAAGACAGCTGCAATGCAACATGCAGTCTTCGTCAAGCGTCTATACAAAGTGTAAATACATAAAAAAAAAAATTAAACATAAATTTCCCATGTGATAACATAGCATGCAACTTCATATTTCAATTTTTCTCTGAAGTTCTGTTAACCATAAATGCAAATGGTATTGCAAACTAGCACCCCGGTTTAAAATATCATCTCCAGTGACAGAATAAAGCTTATTTTCAATGATTCCAAACAACAATAGTGTATGTTTTTTTAACGCCAAGTAAGGGAATAACTTGCAATTTTCTCTATATTACTTCCGGTGTCATATTATAGCCTTCTTACTGTGATTCTGAAAATAAACACTTAGTTTGGATAAATAAAGGCAACAGTAGTATACCTCTGTTCAAAACTCATAAATCCATGGACAAAAAACAAAATCGGGGTAACAAACTAAAACCGAGGGAAACGCATCAAATATAAGAGGAGAACAACGACACAACACTAAAATGCAACACACACAGAAACGGACCAAGCATCAGACAAAATCCTATGAGAATAACAAATATAACATCAAAACCAAATACATGAATTTGGGATAGATAAGTCTGTTGATTGGGAAAAGGGATATGATAAACTAACTCCGATTTTCAAAATGTTACTTCAGGTTGGAAATCATAGGCCTCCCCACACCGATTCTTAAAATATGTTGTTTCTAGGTGCTTTATCATTCATCTAGTTATTTCGTTAAGGTGGTACATAACACTACAGGGAGACAAGACTGTAAAAATCAGTTGAACGTTTCAATCACGATCTATTGTTATAATATAAAGCTTCTCAATTATCAAAATTAGTGTTCGCCAAACTGCTGTATATGCAAAGACATTTTCCGATAAAGTGTGTGGTTCGAGTTTTTTTTAATTCTTATGTTTTTGTCAAAGGGAATAAGTAAATATTTTGTGAAAATTTTATGAAAATTAAACAAGTCAAAGTAAATTAGGTCAATGTGTTTGGTACCACCTTAAAAAGGCGACAGTAATTTACCGCTGTTCGATAATCATCAATGGATTTAATCAATACAAATCCCGGTCATAAAAACAGAGACTGCGGAAAATACATCAACTATCATAAGAAAATAACGGTTCAACAAAAGAATTACTAAACTACAACTACAAAAGCCCGAAAAACATGGAAAAACAAACTGTAGATAACTACTGTCTTATTCCTGACTTGGTATACGAAATTTTAAAAAAGAACACAGTGGGTTGGGCGTATTTTTATAGCTTACTAAACCTCCTGCTTACAAGGAATGTTTTTAAATACCGCTCCCATGACAACGCTCCGTGACAGGAATACAGTTTGAAGAAACACAATAATACTTAGCATAGCGATATACATTTTATATAATAGTTTATTACTGCATACAAAGCGCAGAATAAAAACGGATACCTCCCATGACTTTACGACAGCTACCAGGGCACTATAAATATGAGAAACGAGATATAAAACATATTTGCAATGTACCGACAATATATAACTCAAACCACAAAGTACGATATATACAGACTTTAACGCAGCAAAACAAATACTCACTGGACACACACTTATATGAAAGTGACAACAAAATGTCTGACAGCGGGATATATAAATATCGAACCACATCGTCTCCAACAGCGAACATTAGACATAACAAAATATTCCACAAAACTAACAGTAGAATCATCATGACTAAATACATGAATGTTTGATATAGAATTAAAGAGACACGTCGTGTAACAAGGCAAATTCATACTTGGCAAAACAGGTCACAATTTTTTTTACCAAACAATGTTCTATTATTTCATATCAAGTCAACCCTTGAGACTCGAATTGTTCACATTCGTCGATAAACAAATACATAATAAAAGAGAGACGTTCTAACCACTACATAAGAACCCCTCCTAAAAAGAGGAGTTTCACTGTAGCAATGTTACCTTTGCTTGTCTGGTAAGCTTCTAACACGTACTTGTCTATAACATATACACAAATGCTGTCAGGCGCTTTAATTACTGTGATTCCAATCCGCTACAGCAATATTGATCCATGTACACACATGTACAATTTATATACACATACCAAGACACTTTTGAATTTCATTTATAGATTATCTGCTCTTGACATGGTATTAAAATGCCTGCAACTAGCACATCCGATATTCTAAAGATGTGTCAAACGATGCAAAGATAATGTGATAACGACTTATAAAAGCCTATTTGTTTGACTAAATATCATAGTAATTTCGTATAGAATCGATTTTTAAGTCACCTCACGAGAGACAAACTTACAACGTTGTATACATCCTCCGATGACCATGCATCTAGCATTTTAAGACCGATACATAACTTAAAATAAGATAGCTTACGGTCGTTCAGAATAAAATGAATTACAATGTGCCGCTGTTAAAACCCAACTTTTGTCAATGATTGCTCCTCCACAGCTATGGGTAAAATCTTCATTTTCATCTTGTCTGAACTGAACAGAGACCATCCATGGATGAGATGCTATAAAGGTATTGTCACCCCTTACAATCGCAGCTTCCGCCTTAATAGCCTGGAAATAAGTAAAAGAAATATCTACTCATTATCAAATTCAAATTACATACATTTAGTTTCAGAAATGCTACATTCTATTTCCAACAATCTCCAATTAAAAACAGTTTCCTCATAGGGATACTAAAATTTGAAATCAACAAATTACCATATAAGACATTTCTTCTTTAGCGATAACACAATCATCACCAAATAAAGACAGTTTATAGCGATTGGACAACGGTCATCATTTAGCTACCAAGTAAAGACAAATCTCATTTAGTTATACCATAGCTATATAAAAAAAATAGCAAATCAAATTATGACATCAAACTTTGCAGACGCCATCTCGAGTTGGTTGACCGTTTTCGAATGTCCGTTTAACAGTTTATATCGGATATGTTCGTTAAGTCGTTACATCAATCCCGTTCCCTTTTCACGAATGTGACCTACCAAATTAGACTATTTACCGGATTTGTAATAACATAAGCAGTACAACAGGTGTCACATGTAAAGCAGGATCTACTTACCCTTCCAGAGCACCTGGGATCAACCCCCGTTTTGAGTGGGGTTCTATTGCTTTGTCTTTATCGTTCTATGTTATGTCTTGTGTACTTTTATTTGTCTGTTTGTTTTATTCGTTTTTAGCCCTGGCGTTGTCAAATTATTTTCTATCTATTTAAAATTGAGAATGGAAATGGGGAATTTGAATGTCCCTCAGGTATCATTCGTCCTTTTTTTAAACTTATTTCTAAACAACAATAAACAACGATAACATCATTTAATCATCATTTACTGATAATACTTTTGTCATAATCGAATAACGTTTAAAATAATTAAAATTGAGAATGGAAATGGGAAATGGGAAATGTGTCAAAGAGACAACCATCCGACCAAAAATGGGAATCAACTATTGCCTTTGTAACAGGAGCAATTCTGCTGGAGATTCGGGTATGCGGACCACAGCTTGTTCTGGTTTGTGAACTGATGTGTATGGAGACGATGGATGCCAAATGTGAGAGCGCTATAATATATCTCAGTAAATGAAAACAAACAACTGAAACAATATATAATCTAATCAGCAAAATACAACTTTTATTATGATATGCCAAACGTAAGTGGAAATGGAGCATTCAATGACTTCAATTAACTCGTTCTAAGGATGCATTTAGCAGAGGTACTAACCTAAACGGTGGTTGGAAAGCTTGGCTTTCCTTGGTTGGACTGAATGTCAGTCCTCAGAGGATTCAAGATAATAATCTCAAACCAATTATATAAAATATATAAGATTCAAATATTAAACTTTACAATATAAATAATTGTCTTTAACCCATGAATTCAAATAGCAAATGCTTTCCAAATAACTAATATATACTGAATAAGCCTCACCTAAATCATCATATAAAGAAATATAAAATTTATAGTTCTAAACAAGGGAAATAATAATGACATAATAATCCTAACTGCCACACCTTAAGGCTTTTTACCAAAAATTTACTTGTCATATAGAATAACCAAATTACTACAGTTTTTTGTAATAATAACACAATTTGTGCCATACAATAACAAAGAAAAAACAGTCCACTTGAAGCGATAATAAAGGACAAGGTTCACTTATGGCACAAAATGGCCTAAAATATCAACTTTATCATAAATCACCAAAAAGGTCTCAAATTGGTTGTAAATGGGTCTATTTCAAAAGTCTAAATGCTAAATTTATCAGTTCTTTTCATAAGAGTACATAATATTCTCCACAGTAAGCCCATTTTGGACATTTTGTCAAAATATGATTATTTTGTGCATTTTTCAGACCTAAAAGCTTTAGAAACACTTTGGCCGCCATCTACAATCCAAAATGTGTTGTAACCAAAAGATTCCAATTTTGATATAGATTTCATTAATATAAAAACTTTTTGGATCGGTGATGGCGGCCAAAGTAAATTATGCCAAAAACAATTAGAATTATGGGGAAAAAGTACCAAAATTGACCTTTTATTACAAATTGTGTTTATTTAAGTGGTCATAGCTCGATAATTTGTAAAGGAAAGTGCCAGAAAAAATAATCTTGTCTTAATAGTATTATCACAAGTATTTCTATATGAGATTTGGAATATTTTGACCCAATTTAAAAAACATAAAAAAATCAGGGCCAATTTTAACCCTTCGTGAACCTTCTCCTTTGTCATCATCAAATCAACAACTAAAGACAATTCCGTCAAACTGCTAATTCAATCTTCGTAAACATACCAGAAAGCACAAGTAAGTTTGGCAATAATGTAAGTGTTATCATTTGATCAAAAAGAAAATACATACTCTTCTTACCGATTATACAACTTCAATCATCAATACACAAATTAAAGATATTTTGTTCTTATATTGATTACCAGAATGATTACATAAGTTTTAATGATTATAACCGTGATTTGCCAATGAAAAAATAAACCGATAAATGTACATGTGAAATAAACGCACAACTTAACTCCTTTGACCTTAGAAAACATTACTCGTATCCGTCTATCAATTTGTTTCACGGTCAAACGTTGAAAACTTTTCAATATTTGAGTTCTTCGATTGGTTATTTTATGAAATTGACTCAAAAACAATGCTACATCTTTTTTTTTATAAACATTATAATTATTACTTTAATATGTTGTATGAGTCCTTAATGGCGAATTTGCTTAAATTTTGTACTGTTTCGGGAAACATCCTCATTTGTTACATGGATGAGATAACAAATTGTAAATAAAGATAGAAAAGCTATATTTGAAATTTGGAATTTTGATTAAAGATACATTTTAGGAGGGACATTGTAGTTTTGTAATACAATAATTGTATAATTTGGATATAGATAATAGACACATAACATTGAAATATTTTTTCTTATGCATACAAATAATGTTTTGTTACTTTTGTACTAATCATGTTTTTAGATTCAATTAATCCTGGAACGCTGCAAACAAAAATATTTAACGACCAAGCACATATACATATCCTTCTAATACGATAGAAGGTACATGCCCAAATCAAACATTACAAAAATAGCTCAAATGATCTGAAATACTTTGCCTTAAAAGTTTGACATTGGTAACAAGAAGACAAAAATGATGCATTCTGGGCAGGAAGATAACTTCCTTTTTTCAATAATGCTCACCAGATTTTACATTGATCAATTGGTTGACAAATGTATCCAAAAATACAATGCTTATAATATGGTACCCGAGTAGTGCTTGATTTGAAATGTTAAATTTGGAGGTTTTTTTATAACGACTTGCACTGAGTCGAAACCACTACTGGAATCTCTATGAATTTCATCATATTCGTTATCAGTGATTCTGTACTCACATAACTCATAACATGTTTTTTTTCTGAAATTCTCTGTTAATCAATTTAAAAGCTATTCAAGGATGTTCGCTACTCTGTTTAAAAATAACAAGCTTTTTAAAAGACTGTTATAAATTGAAAGAATATAAATAAAGAAACTAAAAAGGCAGAAAAAATTGAAGGTCCGTGTGCTTGTTTTCGAGATAAGATATAAGCCGTTGAAAATTTGGCGGGAAACAATTCTCTCTAGATATTTTAACTTAACATTGGCACCCTTTTTGTTTAAAAAAACTATGAAAAATAACAAGGATTTCATAAGATTTTGAGATATGGCTTTTTAAATAATACGTTAAAAAAGAAAAGAAAAGTAGGGGTTTGTGGGCAAATTGTTTTGATGTTAATACATGGATAAAACCAGAGGATTCCGAAAATCTGGCAACAATTCAAAAGTAGAGGGGCAAACATCCTTAAAACCAATTTAAAATTAAGTTGCTAATTCCTTCCATGTCACTTTTGATCATACAGCTCATTATGTTTCCACATGGTTGTACATTATTGACGTTCATTTTTATTTTGTTTTGTCTAACGGACGGACAAAATTTATAAATTGTTATTTTCAATTTTGTAAAATCTAAAACACTCCTTTTATATTACCATCAACATGATCAAAGCCGATGGAAATCATTCTACAAATTTTAAAAGGTGAACAAACAATATACATATTCAAACTATTTCTGAACATTATGATAAGATTAACACATGGTATAGGTAAAATCTCTTTGTTCTTACTGCGCTATAATCAGACAAATGCATAGCTAACCTGTGCATAAACTACCTCAGATATACCGCACAATTCACTTGTATTTTTACCTTTGGGAGCGGTCCCTGTTCCCCAAAATGGGTGGTATCCTAAACAACATAAAAACAATATCACTGAGTGCTGTGAAACTAAATACAATTTTGTCGAAAATATGCTAAAACACGATATGTTGTCCAATCCAAGGGTGGACGACATATTTGCCCCACCCCCGAAAATCCGTCATCTGCCTGGAAGCTACGACAAATTTAATTAAAATTGACTTTTAGTAATTTCTGACAATTAGAAAATTAAGAAATGTATTTAAGATTATCCAAATAAATGAAATTTGATTTGGATTAGTTTTAGACTCCACGGAAATTATTATGACTCTTTCGAATATTGATTTTATTCCTATAAAGTAACTATTTCTGGATCAAATGAGGATCACATTCAAATTTGTGTCAGCACAGGGGGGGATTAGCTGCAGTTGACCAGCACAAAACGGCCAATGATCATTATAATCCTTATATTAATTATTTATTTTCAATAATCAGACTTCGTTTAGATGGACATGTCTTCAAAAATGAATATAGTAGAAAAAAATGGGGAGTTGGGGGAGTAAAAGATTTGAAAGAGAAGCGTTTTTTTCTGTTCAATTAACATTCTAAGTTTAGGTACTAACATATTTTTCGGTTCATCTTTCTCTAAGCATATAATTGAGGGAAAGAAAATCAATTAATCTATATACTAAATAACCCTTTCAGTTATGATTTTTCTAGGTAACTTACGGTAAATTATTTGTCAATAAAGGCAACAGTAGTATATACCGCTGTTCAAAACTCGTAAATCCATGGACAAAAAACAAAATCGGGGTAACAAACTAAAACTGAGGGAAACGCATAAAATATAAGAGGAGAACAACGACACAACATAAAATGTAACACACACAGAAACAGATGTATTAATCATTATTAATTAGATAAAAACTGTGAGTTTTAACAGAAACGATACAATAAATTTACCATTAAATCGCAATTCTTCAATAAAATGTAACAATTTAGGAAGAAGCCTAAATATGAAAGATTTAATAATAATTAAAATCTTATAAACCTTTTACTACATAAGGGTTTATTTCCCTCTTTCTTTACCCTATCAGAAACTTTCCTCGGAGCGGTGGATTGCGGAATATCGTCCGCATATTTCTAAAACGTTAACGTAAATTGATGGCGTCATGTATTAAAACAGTTATTGACCAATCAAATCGGTATATAGGATTTGATCTGCACGGCTCGTATAACCCTTTAATCCGAACTTCTACGTCGTTCGGGTTAAAAAGGGCCACACAAGTCGTGAAATTTAAATCCTATATACCGAATAGCTTGGTCAATAACTATAACGTATCCAGTAAACTGTATATTTAGGTTCTTGGTTAGTGTAAGAATGTTGCACAAAAATTCTATTCTATTCACCTCTAATCTTATATTCATTTAATAATAATTGAATTGTTGCTACACTAGCAATGAAGCAAATAATAATTGAATTGTTGCTACACTAGCAATGAAGCACACCAAATCAAATGTCACCACTCAATTATCGAGAATGTTTGCTGTGTTGCTTTATAGACCGTTAGGTTGTGCATGTGTACGTTGATTCAAATACATTGATTTTCATTGATAAGGAACAATGTTAATGACCATCAAAATTGGATTATACTCATTAAATATTAAAATGGTATTTATAGACTCACTTTAGACTTGCAGAACACTACAAACAAAAAGAATGTTTTGTATTACTTTAATTTCATATTATGATTATTAGAATGTATCATGTTAGTCATTACTATGACAATATATTAGTTCGAAAAAACTAAAATCACAAACAAACAAAAAAACTCCTTGTATAATTCAAATGGAAAATCTGTAACTACAATAACAGAATCTGACGCCCAAATACTTCGAGCGAATAAATAAAAACCGTTATATTCCTTATCATGTAAATGGTTGATTAAACTTGAATGAAAGATGACTTAAAACCTGTCAAATGAGACTTATCACCGGGTTAGAACTGTCATGACCTACACGACGTTTGCATCATGCGACGAAAGGTCTGTTTACCATTCTGGAATTTGATATCACCCCGGGTTAACGGTAAGTGTTGTCTAGTGTTTAGATTTTTGTGATGTGCTCACGGGGCCTTTTATAGCTGACTATGCGGTATGGGCTTTGTTCAATTTTGAAGGACGAACATTAGTTTAGTGATTTTCTGTGTCATTGGTGTCTTGTGGAGTGTTGTCTCCTTGATAATCATACCAGATCTTCATTTTTATATATTGTATTTTTTTTGTCTGTTACTTTGTTTTCTCTATTTGCCATGGCAGAGGTCATGTTAATTTTCGACGTATAAGTTCGAATGATATTTTTCGCCGCTTTTTTTAGAAAATAGTATGTTTGTATAACCATGATGATAACTATAAAGAATTTGCTGAAAGCGAATTGTCAGAACAGTTCTGAATTTACCGCAGCGGATATATCCGGAAATTAGATGAAAGACTAAACATCACAAAATAATTGATCGTGCAGGATTTCCAAATTATATTAAGATGAAAATGCATTTTAAGACTAAAAATTAATTTTCTTGTGAGATGCTACATAGCATTTGATGCGTTCCCTATCGACGCGCGCAATTTTGCTTTTTTTTTTTTTTAAGTTTTCGTGAATCGTGACGGTTTCGTTTTTTTCTTGATATGTCACTTTCAAATTGATTGACAATATTTGATCAAAGTCAAACAATTGTCGACTTTATTTATGAGAGCCTATAATATTAACTTACCGAAGAATGCACTGAAAATGAACAATCGATTCATTTGTATGTTTCTAAACATTCACACGTCTGAAATTCAAAATAAGATTTAAAATACCTGTCACATTTTTTGTTAACGTCTTGCCCCTAGACAAGACGATCTTCATTAATCTGTAATTTTAAGAAAACCTCGTACTCTAATTGTAATATCTCTTATTTTTTTTAGATCACCACAATGTGAAATGAATGTTAAAAATGTTATGTAACCTTATACAATTGTACAGACTTAGTCTTGGAATGACAGTTTGCATCGTGACAAGATGTGATTGGTTACAGAATGTTAAAAGCCTGCATTTAGACTGTACGGTTCCTTTACGAATTATTTGATAATGCTAAGATATTACAGATTTTAACACAAGCGATTTGTCATTACCTCAAACTATATACCAATCTTTCGAAAACGTTGTGTTGGTACAATCATGGATCGTATTGCTTTTAAACATGTTTACACAAGTAAAACCATTAACACACGAATAAGCAACGTGTATTTTATTAATCTGGTATTTTGTCAATATATATTCAGCACTAAATCTGTTACCGATACACTATTTATATGGACCGAGGTAGCTGCTGACTATAATTATGGTTTCTAATCTTTCTTGAATCGACTTGCTCTGAGGCAATAGCTGACCAGTCTATGTTTTTAAAACATTGAATATATACACCATTTCGTTTTTAACTGCTCTTTATAAAGATACAAGTGAGAAGTTTTGATATACAATTTTGGATGGCTCTTTGGTGACCTTATCTTCAATGTTACGTTACTATCATCTGGTAAACCTCTCGTTTGAAAAAACCGTGCAGATATTACAATATGTATCTGTATTTATCAAATTCATTATTTTCTTGTGTCCAATTCATTTTACTTTGAGTATAAAATATTGTTTAACGCTTTAGAAAAAATCAAAAGGACATTCAGAATACATCTTCTAATTCATTTAAAATTTTGGGATGAAGCAGAAACTAAAATACAATATTCTGATCTAAAATATCTTTGTATTTACTTTACAAATATGCAGCCGGTTTATCAACATTTCAGCATGCCTTAGTCATTGTAAACGTTTATTTAAAAACAAATATATCATGGTTTCAAATGTATTTGTATCTTTTAAAAAAGGTTGCATTTACCTAAATACAATATGTCAATTAAATTTGATTTGTATACTTTAAATAGGTGTAAATGTATTGAAATAATAAATTCGAATAATTGTCTAGTCCCATTTATTTTGATGAGGCCTCGTTGCGAAGGTAAACAGATAAAAATTGATATATTATGATTAAAAATCATTCAAAATCAACTTAACGGAACTACTTGTTGAAATGAAGCTACAAATTGAAACAAACAAATAGCGTTTTTGTTCATTTGTCTAACAAAACTGGATATTCTGTTTATCTTTTCTAATATTTAAGTAAGTTTTCTATATTGTATACGTTCTTGATCCATAGGCTTATGATTTGTCCTTTATAACTTTAATTTATGTTTATATATTTTTATCTGTTAATCATAATTGTTTCCTTATTATGGTTCCCCACATACAAGATGTTACATCAAAATATTTATAAAATATAACGTAAAATAATGTTAGAAAATTACTGGCCAAATTTATTGTCTTTTATAACAGGAGGCTACATATGTCTGAAAAGAACTTTCTCATGGGTTTCTTGTGATGAAATACAATGCTACAAAAATGTTTAGAACATCGAAATCAAAGAATAATTGTACAAATTTCTAAGTATCTGTATATTATGAGGTGTGGCGTGACAAAAAATTAGTATACCTATATAACTGATTTGAACAAACATTCAGAATATCAATCATATTACCATGAAAATCTCGCCATATTTGTCTGTAATTTATACCTGATTTACAACATGCATTTGACCTCTTCTTTTTGCACTTTTCTTTTGGATTTATGGAACAGTAAAACACAATCTTTCATAAGCCTAGACTTGTATTTTTCTTTGTTGATACACAAATTGATCAGCATTAGTATAAACCACAGCGAAGCAATAAAGTTTTTTTTCTCAAACTTTCATTGATTAGTGTCACAAAATGTTGATATCTTAAAAAGTGACTTCGTTTTATTAGTTAAAACATATTCATTTATAATCGATTGGGAAACAAGTTATTGCAACTTATATTATTCCTTTTCCACTTTGCGGGTGCGAGTGCTGCCTTGTAGCGGCATTAGTCTGTTCTTTTTCGAAATCTACAAGGGTGTCTTTTACGTGCAAGAAATATGGCTCTCTCTTAACACGGGTCAGCCATTTATCGTCCCCTTCCGACGGACTATCATCGTTTCCTCAAGACCATACTCGCAATTTGTGTAAAGGGAGAACCGAAAACTCAGTTCGAGATATTTTTATCCCGATGCACTTATCACTACACCACAGCTTCGTTTTTATTAAAAAAATCACAACTGAAAGGTTTGTCTAAGAAAGAGATTCAACTTGTTTGTAAAATTATATTATATATTCAGACAAAAAATACTTTGTTGACAAAGGTGACTTGGTATTTGGCCAAGTCCTTTGCATGAGTAAAAGGTGCAATTCAAATCCACTGGTATACTATGGTAATGCTTTCGTATGATAGATATGACTATCAACACAAATGTTTAGAGTGTAAGTATTCGGACAAATAGAAAGAAATCGTCAATAATAAATACATAGAACTCATATAGTTTTCATATCGTCATATCCGTAAACTTGTCAAGATATTTCTTATGAACCTTATGTGTTTGTCATTAGATATCTTTACGTTGTCAAAAATGAAAAGATGAAATTCAATTGATTTCAATAAGTTTAGATAGACAATACTAAGTACCTATCTAAATGAATATATTAGCATTAATATGTATACATGGCACGAGATTGCAACACAAAACTAGATACCAATTTGTGTAGACAAATTTTATTCAAAAGACCAAAATAAGTTCAAAATTGATTTCCAAAGACTTCCCCTTCGTGCATTTGTAAATCAACTCTTACCATTGTTTCTATTTCAGTCAATGTTATTACTTTTATGCTGACTTCATTCAGGAACTTGTCATGAAGAAAGAAGAGCAGTTAACAGTATTTTTTTAGTTTACTTTCCGCTATATACAAGATTTTCTTTAATTCGATAATTCAACATTTGGTGACTTCGTTGAACTCATATATCCAATCAAACTTCAGATAATTGATACAGTCCGTCATATATCTTGACTTACATTTTCTGTATATAAATTAGTCCGTTAGTTTTTTCGTTTGAATTATTTTACATTGATAATTTCGAGACCTTTTATAGCTGACTATGCGGTATGGGCTTTGCTCATTTTTGAAGGCCGTACGGTCACCTATCGTTTCTAATTTCTGAGACATTTTGTCTCTTGTGGAGAATTATCTCATTTGCAATTATACCACATCTTCTTTTTTACATTTACATCTAGAAATTGACTGACGGTCGGTTTAAAACAAACTAAACGACAAGAGCTTTCCAGTTGTGAACTTTCCATTTCTAAGTAGCAATATTCCAGTAGCGCCTGAATACAGAGTTTATTTCTCCCAGTTAAAACGATATTCCAGGGCTTGTATTTCCAATCATGATTTCTTTGAAATAGTGTAGCTGCTCGAAATGGAGCTATTAAACCAAGAGTTCCAAGTGGCGAAGTTGAAATCATCCCTTCGTTAATTATACGGACGCCATTACGAGTTGACTGACCGTTATGGAATATCTATTTCACAGATAATAGTGAATATGTTCCAAATGTCGCAACTACAATGCCATGCCCTTTGTGAACCTTTTAGAATTTTTGGTCCTCAATGCTCTTCAACTTCGTACTTTATTTGGCCTTTCTAACACTTTTTTTTATTCGAGTGCTACTGATGAGTCGTTTGTGGACGAAATGTGCGTCTGGTGTAAATATAAAATTGAGCGTCTCACATTTCTCACTTTCTGAAAAGAATTTAAACAAAATATACAAATTGTGCAACAAGAAACTCAATACTTACACATTAAGAAATGTCTACATTGCATCCAACACAGTTATATATTCTTATGTACGGTATGTTAATTTAAAGTCGATCCTCTTGCATATCAATTGTTATATTCTAATTCGCCAGCTCAAACGAATATAAATTATTTAATAAATATAACAACATACAAATAGGATAAGTGTGCCTACATGTATAGCAGCCTCAAATATTAATTACACTGAATTTTATAATTCTTTAGACTGAAGTCCTTCACTATACATTCAATCAAGAACACTACCAATCCAATCACATAAAAGAATATACAGTAACACAATCATTATCTACAAAAGAAGGAAAATTCATATCAATAATATAATGTAATGTTTGTATATACTCACATTAACAATAATCAACTCAAAAAAGGGTAAACATAATGTTGAATTGCTGCTACGTTAACTATATACTTCGAATAACCTTTTTTTCTAAAACGAACCCCTTTAGAAATGCTTTATCATGCTTTGCATGAGCATGAGCGTATAAAAGTCGCATTGCGGGTACATGTCATCCAATCAAATTAAACATAAACACATACCATGTGCTTGATGTGAACACAAACACGTGTTTATAGTAAATAATCACTTGACCGTTTATACGTCATGTTACCAATATCTTTGATAAATTTATATTTTGCATCAATGGTTATAAAGTTTCATTTTTACAGTCGTACGCGAGTAATACTATTGTAGAAAAAAGGTTGATAGGAAAAACCTGCGTTTGTTAAATTTTTGAAAAATACAAAATAGATGATTTCAGCTTACAAATTCCATATTTGTATTAGCAACATTACAGTAGCGCCTACATACGGAGTATATATCTCCCAGTTGAAATGATATTCCAGGGCTTGCATTTCCTATCATGAGTTCCTTGATACTGGGTTGATGTTCAACCAAAAGTTCCAAGTGGTGAATTTGAAATCCCCCTTTGTTATGGAATATCCGTTTCACAGATGATATCGGATATGTTCCAAAGGTCGTTAATACAATTCCGTTCCCTTTTCATGAATGTGACCTACTGAATTATAATTATTAAAAAGTACGGTTACCTCTAGTTGCTAATTTCTGAGACATTTTGTCTCTTGTGGAGTTTTATCTCATTTGCAATTACACCACATCTTTTTTACATTTACATCTAGAAATTGTCTGACGGTCGGTTTAAAACAAAACTTAACGACAAGAGCTTTCCAGTTGTGAACTTTCCATTTCTAAGTAGCAATATTCCAGTAGCGCCTGATTACAGAGTTTATTCCAAGTTATAAACTTGAATTTGAAATCCCCCTTTGTTATGGAATATCCGTTTCACAGATGATATCGGATATGTTCAAAAGGTCGTTAATACAATCCCATCCCATTTTCCTGAATGTGACCTACTGAATTATAAATATTCAAACGTACGAATGTACTAATTATGTACGAACATGAGTAACACAACGGGTGCCACATGTAGAGCAGGATCTGTTTTTGGTGGGATTCGTTTTGCTCAGTTTTAATTTTATGTTGTGTTTTGTGTACTGTTGTTCATTTTTTGATAATTTTTTTATTTGGCCATTTCGTTGTCAACTTATTTCCGAATTACGGGTTTGAATGTTCAATTGGTATCTTTCGCCTTTCTTTCGTGGATATCATAAAGTTATCATACATGTCAAAAGTATTAACCATGAAACTTAATAGTGATCGAATGGACATGTAGTTGAGGTCAATATTAGATAAACCTTCCTCGACAAAACTTATTCTGAACAGCAATTTCGCTGACCTATAAATTATAGTACATGTAACTGAGAAACAGACTTCAAGTAGAAACAGTTATCACGAATTGGTTGATCCATACGATGTGTCTGTCTAAACTAACTAAGGACATTTTAACCACATCTTAGATTGTGGTTTTCCATTACGTTGTCTGGTCTTTTAATTACCGAACGTGACCTGTTCCCCGATTGTGACTGTTTTGCTGAGTTTGAATTCCGTTGCTATAAGACGTGTCACCGTATTTGATATCAAACATTCATGTATTTAGTTTTGATGTGGTACTTGTTATTCTGATTTGTTGCCAGTTGGAAAAAAGTCTTTTTAAAAGCAGTAAAAGACTAGACATTGTTTAAGCTTGTATTTTACTTTCTTAAAAAAAACTAATCAAGAAACTTACTTTTATACTGAGTTTTACTGTGCGTATTGCTGTTTCTTTATTCTACATTGGCTAGAGGAACAGGGGATGGTTGAATTCTCACAAAACATGTTTAACCCAACCACATTTTTGCACCTGTCCCAAGTCAGGAGCCTTGTTAGTCTTGGTATGTGTTTTTTAAATTTTAGTTTGTATGTGATGGAGTTTAGTATGATGTCCAGTTCACTGAACTAATACATATTTTTATTTAAGGGCCAGCTGAGGTCCACCTCTAGGAGCTTGATTTTCTCACTGCGTTGAATTCCCATTGTGGCTTTCTGGTTGTTGACATATTCTCCATTTCCATTCTCAATTTTATTTAACAAATGTATGTTGCATTGGCATTTGTTATTGTTGCATTTCAGTGTTTCTCTAGTTTCTTCGTTTCCCTCTTATAGCTGATGAGATTCCCTTGGTTTAAGTTTGTAACACAGATTTGTTTTCTCTCAGTAAATTTATGTATTTTTAGCAGCAGTATACCACTGTTGCCTTTATTTACCACAAAATTCAAAGACACACTAATATGGTTAAGAGAATATGAACCCCAAAAAGACTCTTTATATAAAATATGGAGAACTTAATAACAAAGAGCATACTGTATCCTTACTGTCATAAAAACAGCTTTGCAACATTCACTTATAACAAAACAACACACAAAAGACAACACCAAATTATTATCAAAATAATGTATGACTAAAAAGACTATTAGCAATAAAATAAAGAACAAAAAAATATAGAAACAATAACAAATTTTATTATCATTTGATATGGAATGCAAAGAAAAGAAATAATCAATTTTCACTGTGCCATAAATAATAAAGCAGGCAAGCTGAAGCAAAATGTACAAACTACTTGTTGTACCTTAACATTACAGTTAAAAAATTTTGGATACCAAGTATGTAATTGGTAGTATTGCTTGATTTATTTCACTTGACTGGGCGGAGTTAAAACGGTTTGCTCATCATTGACCAGTCCATCTCCTGATAGGTGTTTTTGGATAAACTCATCAATGAAGTGTCCAGTTATGATTATTGTAAATTCGTTTTGTGACATTGATAGGTGATTAGAAATCAATGATAATTATAATGGCACTCATCCTTATCACACAAATCATCATATAGACTGTCCTTATGCAAATTAAAACGTAAGCTCTGCCTGATCAGTTGAAATAACATTGGTAATACTACTGGTGATATTTTTTCAACATGATTGACAATTTAAATTCATGACATGATTTAATTGGATGTTATTTATCAATAGAAAATAATAAAAAAAAATCATTGTTTAAATGTTCAAAACAATACAATGTTGTGACTCAATTCGTGTCAATTGATACTTTACCATGTTAACTATTTTTGATACATTCTAATAAAATAAAAAAGATGTTAACTAAAATTTTATCCAAAATTGTTTGCAGTACAATGTAAAATGCTTAAAATTAAGAATAATTTTAAATATTCAAGCAATACAAGTACTGTAAAATATAACAACTCATATCCACCAATTACAATTTCTAAGATATAATAGCTTAAAATAATAAAAAGCAAGCAAAAATCAAGATAGAGATAGATTTTCAATTTTTTCCACTCTTTTTCGTTATAATTGGCCAATGTATATCATACATGGTAACCATTTGACTTTGACTGTTGGTCTTGAACCAAGGAGGGTTACTTTTTATTTCAAAATATTCAATAACTATCAAAAAAGAATATCTGATTTCTCTAGAAATAGTTGAAAAACTGTGGATTTCCATTTACCAAATAACCTGTTACAACCATAAAAATTGTTGAGAACTTTTTTCTTTTACAACCTGAAAATATTAATTCTTGTTTAAAAAAAACAAGCAATAAATAAGTAAAAAAAATAAGATACTTTCAGCTAACAAACTTGCCAGTCTCTACAAACAAAGTACCATGCCATTATTATCAAAAACAACTAATAGGATTATGGCTGAATTTTTAACAGATTTAATTCTAAATTATATCAGATCTGTTCTTATATCCTGTCTAATTGACAATTATACAGCACTGTCTCATGTAAGTCCTCTAACATTTAAATTGTTTTATGAAGAACTGTATATCAGATGTTGTTCTTCAAGAATTAATCTGAATACATTGGCATAAAATTATTCCTTACAGAAAAAGAGATAATAATATTTAGGCATTTATTCTTTGAAGACTCTATTTCGCTCTATTGCCAATAAAATACAACAATTGAATATGATTTTCCATTACCTTTTACCTATACATGTAATTAAAAATATTATTTGTAATCTATGGCCAATTTGTTTTCCTACAGTTATATTAATAAGAATAATAATGTAAAAACTATTTTCATTAATGTTTTGTCAAAAGATTTCACATAATCTTTCATCTTAGTTATCTTCATATAGGCTTTGACATGAAGAACAGCTATAAAAGAGCTCAACTGCAACCTCAAACAGTAACCTGGTCACTATTTACTTTAAATTAGATGAATAATATTTAAAAATGGCTTGTTGCCAAGGGCATACCTTCATATAAAATTAAGTTAACCTGTTCAATGTCAAATGAGACTATATTAGTTTTACAAGTGTTGATAGTATTATGGCACAATCAACAAAAAAGTTCTAGCTTTGGCTTTCCTCTGAGAAATTTGCTCACATACAAAGAATGCATCAAAAACAATAGAACAGTGTAGGCTTGTTACTGTATTATGTTATCATGTTTGTAAGCTTAAAAATGCTTTTAAAATAAGATTCTATAACTTTGTTAAAATTGTAAGTACCTATAACTATAAAACTATAACTAAAACTATGATGATCAACATGATCAGTCTGATTAAATTCCTTAAATCCATCTAACAACATTTCACTAACAATGCACAAACAATTTATATAATTAAACCTGGAAAATCTATCCCTAGCAATCAAATATAAATGCAATAATACTAAGCAGAAATAATAAGTATCACAGATAAATAATTTTCTTAAAATTCTATATACACGATGGGACTTTATATATGCTTATGACTGCTGCTCTCGATGATAATCTGTAAGATTGCACATGCACATAAATACCAGTTTGAAATCATCAGCATTATTATATATATCATTATATTACATAATCTACCCTTCAGTTATAAAACATGACACATTTGATAGAATATGTATGATTACATTCAAGTTTAAAACAAACTTATTACACTGGCCCATTCTGGACAATTGTCAATATACTATGGTTAAATACTTTTAATTCTTGTGCACATGAGAAATGTGCCATAAAGGAAAGGTTTACAATTGGAAATTTAGGAATACACATTTCACAACTGCTCACATTGAAAGGCAAATGAGAAATCTTGGGTTAACTTTAAAATTTGATTTTAAAGTGACTATGTAAAATGCAATGTATAAAACTTGTCATTAAATGCATGTATTAACATCTAAAAAAAATGACAATGTCTGCAATTTCATTATTATACCAATTAGTACAAATACTTAAATTATGCAAAATCTAATAAGCTTTAGGATGATTTCTTCTTCAACAACAGCAATAATAATATTAAAATGTACTACATAGTAAATTCTTACCTATTTACCCCTCCTTCATGCAAAAGATTATATATCTATACTTTCATATTAACACACTTATAACTTATATTTAAAATATATGCACTTAAATAAATCTAAAATTACAATGCTGAATACAGTATAATAACCAATCCCTTCCAAATTAAATCTTTTATTTCATGTAAATTCAAGAACAGCATGACATATGGTTGATCAGTGTGAAACATATGTTAATAAATTTACTTGGATGAGATTCTTATCATATATATTAAGTACAATATCATTCACCAATTTGTTAAAATGAGATTTCATTATCTGATAATGTTTTTATCAAATTAAAGATTAGTTTATGAGACAGTTTATTTTTCTGAAAATAATGACTTGAATTATCAGGGTTGATCCTGGATT